>NW_007727372.1:173789-190168 GCF_000696425.1 Galeopterus variegatus | reverse complement strand
GGATTTGAATGTGGGTGCTTCTGACTCCTAAACCCTAACTCCTTCAAGTGTTGTTTCAGAATAAGCAGGAGGAGCCAGAGAAGTTCAGTTTTTCCATCTCTTACGTGGAAAGTGGTGCTAAGAGTTTTAACTTCAATAGGGCCTGTTACCATTTGTGAGGATGGGTCTCGGGAAGTACTTTTCCTGGCCGGCTCCACTGTCTTCCTGGGCAAGATGATGTTGATTCAGTGAAGGCAGCATGCTCATAGTTTTTGTTTGAGTTTCTATGCTTTAATTGTCTGTATACCTAAGTACTAATCAGGAATCTTTTAGTTGCCACCAACAGAAACGCAACCAAGAATAGCTTGGGTGTAAAACGAATGATTCTGTTCATACATCTAGGAAAAACACCAGGGTGGCACACAGACAAGACAGGGTAGCTGAAAGAAATTTGGCCATGGGGCCTGGAACCATGGACTTGAAACCTGGCTGTGCAACTGTCTCTCACCTCTTCCAGGATCTGATTTTATGTGTTATGGGCTGAATGTTTGTATCTCCCCAAAATTCATATGCTGAAGCCCGGACCCCCACTTGTGGCCATATGTGGGGTCTCTAAAGAAGTAATTAAGGTTAAATAAGGTCATAATGGTGGGGCCCTGATCCGGTGGGATTAGTGTCCTTATAAGAAAAGATACCAAAGAGCTTGCTTCCTCACAAGAGGTCATGTGAGCACACAGAGATGGTGGCCACCTGCAAGCCAAGAGAAGAGGCCTCATAATGAAACCTACTTTTCTGGAACTTTGATCTTGGACTTGCCAGCTTCCAGAACTATGAGAAATAAATTTCTGTTGTCGAAGCCAACCACACCCAGCCTGTGGTGTATTGTTATAGCAGCACAAGCAGAATAATACATGCATATTTGCTCATTTCCCCCTTCTGTGGACAACCTTCTCCCTGTGTGGCCAGGAGAGGTGGCCACTGGAGCTCCAGGCTGCAATGGACCCATTTAACAACTAAAGTGGAAAGAGACTGTCATCTTGAGATTTCTCTACAGTCAGGATCATGCTGATATCGAACACCTATATCCTAGACCAACCACTGATAGCAGAGGGAAAGGAATGGAGGACAGATTATAATTGGCCAGGCCTGTTACCAGAAAAGGGGGATGAGAAAAGGTAAAAACAGTAACGACAGTGCACCGCACCTAGTGAGAAGCACTATTTCATGTCATCTCAGAGGAGTGAGCGTTGACTTTGAAGGTTGCTTGGAATGTTCCCAGTGCTGAATGTAGTGACTGATAATTATAATGATTGCCTTTCAAGTTGATTGCCTGAAGGAAGCCACTAGACAGACGCTTTTCATGTTGTGTTCATAAAACAACACAGCCTCTTCAAAGAGTAGCAGTTAATCACTTTTTCTTTTGGATTTGAATGGGTCTTGACGGGGTTACTAGAAGAATGGGGATGTGACTTTCTAACAGAAGCTGAACCAGAAAACATTATGTGAAAACGTCAGCCTGGACACAGTGAGATGCAAATTTGTTGAGCTAACCCAAGAAAAATTCCCTCTTCTCCCCCAATGTGCAATGCACATATTAGGCTATCAGTTATGCTAAGAATCCCTTTTCAGAGTGGTCCTTCCCCTGAGGGAAGGTGAGCAGGTCCTCTCTGATAGGGGAATAAAAAGAGAAAAATTGGAAAGCCTTTTATATCCAAACAGAGCAAAGCCCAGATGGAATAACTCCCAAATTCCAAAATTGTCCCTGCCACACTGAAATGCGATTATAAAGATCTAATTAAAGAATTTAATTGACAAATACTGTATAATATATCCTATCTATCCTCTTTTGTTTTCTCTCTTTTTTTGGTGGATGGCTGGTACAGGGATCCAAACCCTTGGTGTTATAACCCCACACTCCAACCAGCTGCGTTAACCTGCCTCTATCCTCTTTTGTTTTCTCTCTTTTTTTGGTGGATGGCCGGTACAGGGATCCAAACCCTTGGTGTTATAACCCCACACTCCAACCAGCTGCGTTAACCTGCTAGCCTTGTACAACATATCCTCTTATTTGCGCCATGCCATCCATGTTTAAGAAAAGATGTTGGCTAATATTTTTTATAATAGTTGCTGAATGGAGGAACTGATTACATGGAGATCTCTCAATTTGCCTACGTGCCCATAACTCAATGATGCTGGTAGCATCACTGGAAAGGACTTTGAACAGTCTTGCTGATGACTTTTAACGGTAGCTAAATCTTCCAAATCCTTATTTTTAAAAAACTCATGAAAGAGGTAGAATAGTTGGAATGTTGTATCTAGAGTCAGAAGTGTTGGGTTGTAGCTTTCTAGCATATTACTTGTGTGATTTTGGCAAAGTCATCAGGTCGCTGAATCTCAGCTTTCCCATCTATGAACTGGGAACAGCAATTTCTTCTCTATTGACGAGGGTTATTTTGAGCAGGGACTCAAAGTCAGTTCTGCTGATTAAGAAAAGGAAGGAACATCAAAGCTTTTCTAAAATATTCTCCTTCCCCTTTACTATTCCCTACCTGTCCTCTTTTTTTTTCTTCATTATTAGGTCAAGGAAGACAATCCGACAGAAGGTGTTTCTAGGACACCTTAGCCTCTGTGTTGGTACATGGCTTGTAGTATGCAGTGACAGAGCAGTGATACTGTCACAGTTTTCAGTGCACATGACTTTCACTTGTGCATAGTATAAACACAAGCTGTGATATTTGTTTTTCAGAGGTTAATATTAGTTCTTTGGAGACACATGTTTTGAGTTTGTGAATCTGTCCTGGGGGTTTTATAATGTGGGACTGATTTTTATTGTTTAGTTAATAATTTATAAAGGGCACCATTATGAAAGAGTCAAATCCTGTGATTACAAAGTTGTATCCTTTAAAAGAGAGCTTCAAGCCTCATTGACAGGATAATGGCCATGTTTTTGGATGGGCCCTGTGGTGACCATCGCTGTCAGCGCTGGGGTGCCCCATCAGTAGGGTGTCCATGTAACGTGTTGAGAACTGTCCAGTGCGAATCGGGACATACGGTACTCCATCATTTTTCTGATCTTCCTCAGACTTCACATCTATGGGATGAGTCAAGGCTCTTCCTGTTGAGTTTTAAGAATATGTAAAATTGAAAAGTTCTTTAAGGAAAAAACTACAGTGTAAGGTTAGCCTAATTAGTTATTAACTCTTCTTTCTCTAATATCTAAAGTTTTACAAATTCTTCTGACAGATCTTTTGGATTCTTGTTTGAGCTTTTGTTCATTTCATGAATTCGGTAGGCACTCTTATCTCTTTGAGGACACTGATGATGGTGTTTAAGCTTTAAATTACTTTTCCTGCAAAGTCTGCATTTCCTCTACATTATTTTTGTTTGTTTATTTTAATCTTGTTCTTCCATTTTAAAGTATTCCTCTGATATTTGGTAATCGTTGATTGCTTGCTCATGATCTACAGTGAAGGACTGAAAAATGAATTAGAAGCCCCAAGCAGGTGGGGAACGGGGACTGCACTGAGTTGAGCTTCACTCGCATGGTTATCTGGGTGAGTTGTTTGCTGTGGAACCCCTGCTGTCATTTTCTTTAAGTCTTTCTTCTGGGTAGATCAGATTCCCAGAGTCACGTACTAATCTGTCCATTAGATAAGGGTCTGGCTGCAGTTGTTCCTGAGGGTGGTGCTGGGAGAGAGGCTTAAGGCTCTGCATTACATGCATGTGGTAAATAATCCACATACATTTCGCTCAGTGCCTGGGCCCTCAACTTTGCCTGGCACCCCCCTTTCCCCCCTAGTCCAGAGAACTTTTGTTTGACACAGAGAATAAATTTGAAGAACTTTGCCAGGGTTGGTGAAAAGCAGTTGCCCAGCGGTATTGGGAAGATGTGGAGGGACCTAGGACCTAAATGATTGTCAAACAGGTTTCACACAATCCTTCCCGCCCCAACTTTCAGACTCTAGTTCCAGAAGTAGGTGTTTCTTGTTCCTTTGTTTTTCAAGATTTGCAGTATGATTTGGGTTTTGGAAGGGAACAAAATTAGATATGTATATTCAATCTGCCATCTTAGCCTAGAACACTAAATCATGTGTTTTAATTCTCACTTTTATTTCGTTGAACATAACAAACATTCAGTATATCCTGTGTTTGATAATTCCAATATCTGAAGTTGCTTTGGGTATGCTTCTGTTGGTTGTTGTTTCTGTTGACTCCTGTCCCTGGTACCTTTTCAACAGTGTGAGTTTTGTGGACTTGATTGTGAGTTCATGTTAATTGGAAACTGGAGGGCATTCTTTGAGGCTGGTTTGGCATGTGCTCTGCCAGAGACCTAGGGGCATTCTTATCTTGGGTCCACTTTACATTCTCTGTTTCTTATTCCTCTGACCATACAAAATGTGTAAGGGGTGGCCCATGGTCACTAATTCCCAACTGCATGCCTCTGCAGAGAAGATGTTTATCATTAGTTAACCCTTTTCTAGTAGGTGTGGCCCTTTGGGAGTCTAGCTTCATAAAGGGGGCTCCAGTTTAATTCTCTACCTGGGGGTAGGTCCCAGGTTTTACCTTCTGCCCTTAAAATGTGAAATTTCTGAAAACAAAACTATCATCCCTGAGACTGGAATTTGGCATTGGCAGGGCTTGCTTATCTTGCTGGATACCTGCTGCTCTTGCTTTATATCTGCCCTCAGAGAATTTCACCTACCTTCATACACTCTCAGTTATGCACTTAAGAGTATGTTTACAAAAGCTGGGTGTTACACTTCCCTCTGTGTAACGGAGATGAAAAAAGGAATTACTTGATTACTAAAAACGCTATGTATGCATTGAGAGGCCCAGAAGGACTGAGCTTCAGTAATTTCCCCATTAGGAGGAGCAAACTGAATGTGGCAGCCTGATTCAAAGTTAGCTTCTCCCCTTTTTTGTAAAGACAAGGAAGTTTCACAAGAAAATTCAGTTGATTTAATCATGACAAAGAACACAAGGACTAGTAGCATCAGTGAAATAACAAAGTGACATTCCATAATGCAATTTGTAAAAAGTTAAGTTGATCCACCAACAAAAGCTTGTTCTTAGCAAACACTTTCTTTCCCTACAGCAATTTCCTTAGTATATTTACGCAACAATCAAGTAACTTTCTTAATATATCAATCAATAGGTTAACCAAGGACATCTGTCCTTGAGCCAGCAATTTTACTGTGTTGCAATCCTTTATCTACAACAAAGACTTTAGCCTGGGGAAAGTTTTCCTGTCTTTTGCAAGCTTAACATATCTATGTGTAATTTAAAAAAGTTAGGTTATACCTGAAACTACAGGGCTTTGGAAGCTAGGTCCTGTGAAATACATTTACTTTATTTTTTATTTATTTATTTTTTTTGTCTTTTGTCTTTTTCCGTGTCCGGCAACGGATCGCAACCCTCAGTGTTGCCCCCGTACCAGACCGGGGACCGGCAACGGGATCGCAACCCTCGGTGCTGCTCCCACGCCTCGCTCAGCCAGTGAGCGGGAACCGGTCTGTATGTGGGATCTGAACCCTCGGGCGGGAGCGCTGCCACGCTTCCCAAGTGGTGCACTTACCCAGTGCGCCACCGGGCCGGCCCTACATTTACTTTATTAATGTTAGTACACTCCATGACTGGGTACATGTTTTCTTTTCTGCTCTTCTGCACTGCCAAGTGAATTGAGTAGAGGAAGTTGGCTTTGTCTGATAGCTCTGCCCAGTGCCAGCAAGGCTCCCTGGCCCAGGTTTGAGGTCAGCAGTAGGTGATTTGCTGTGATAGCCTCCCCCATAGTCCTCCTCAGCCACTGTACCTTGCTACAGACTCTATGTTTCTCCACTGTCCATAAACTATCCAGAAACTTCCAGGGCTGTCCATTCCCCTTTATGCTCCCTGCTCTCCATCCTGGCTGCTCTCTTAATAGGTCTCACCTTTGCTCTTTGGTTCTTGCAGTGCCTTCTTAGAATAACATGGCTTGCTCCACACTCAAAAAAAATTTCCATCAGTTCAGAAAGTTTCCATGTGCCTTTCCCTGTCAATAGTCTCCTTCCTTCCATCCCAAGGTCGCTGTAGATTGGATGCTTCCCCCAACCTCACTGAGGCTTAATCCCCACTGTAGCTGTTGTGGGTGGGAAATCCTATTATGGTAATTGAAAGGCAGGACCTTGAAGAGGTGATTACATTGTAGGACCTTGCTGTAGTGAATGGATTAAAAATGGTGGTCAGGGGTGTGGTTCTGAGGGCTTTTAGAGGGGAGCATGAAGAGTCTGTTACTTTCTCTGCTCTGCCATTTTCAGTGTGATACCCTGCTGTCACTGTCACCACCACCAAGACCCTCACCAGATGTGCTCCCTGGACTTTGGACCTCCCACCCTCTGAAACCATAAGCAATAAATTTTGTTTTCTTATAAATTACGCAGTTCCACGTATTTTGTTATAAGCAACAGAACTGGATTAATCCACCACTTAAATTGAGTATAGCAGGATATTTAAAAAAATCTAATCTCAGTGTCTGTTTGAACTGGTGAGTTTATTCTGTTTACTTTTATTGCAAATACTGATACAATTTGGATTTATTCTACCATCTTATTTTGTGTTTCTGTTTACAGTGTTTTCTCTTTGTTTATTTTTATTAAGCCTTTTTCTCTTACATTGGATTAATCAGACAGTTTGTTTACTATTTGGGAGTTACATGTGCTATTTCTACTCTTTTGATGAAAAAATTCTCATGCATACACTTGACTTAACAAAGCTTAAAATTAATCAATATCTCTATTTTCCAGGGCTGGCCTGGTGGTGCACTGGAGAGTGCGCCGCTTGGGAGCACGGCGGTTTTATTTATTTATTTTTTTTGTCTTTTGTCTTTTTCCGTGTCCGGCAACGGATCGCAACCCTCAGTGTTGCCCCCGTACCAGACCGGGGACCGGCAACGGGATCGCAACCCTCGGTGCTGCTCCCACGCCTCGCTCAGCCAGTGAGCGGGAACCGGTCTGTATGTGGGATCTGAACCCTCGGGCGGGAGCGCTGCCACGCTTCCCAAGTGGTGCACTTACCCAGTGCGCCACCGGGCCGGCCCTACATTTACTTTATTAATGTTAGTACACTCCATGACTGGGTACATGTTTTCTTTTCTGCTCTTCTGCACTGCCAAGTGAATTGAGTAGAGGAAGTTGGCTTTGTCTGATAGCTCTGCCCAGTGCCAGCAAGGCTCCCTGGCCCAGGTTTGAGGTCAGCAGTAGGTGATTTGCTGTGATAGCCTCCCCCATAGTCCTCCTCAGCCACTGTACCTTGCTACAGACTCTATGTTTCTCCACTGTCCATAAACTATCCAGAAACTTCCAGGGCTGTCCATTCCCCTTTATGCTCCCTGCTCTCCATCCTGGCTGCTCTCTTAATAGGTCTCACCTTTGCTCTTTGGTTCTTGCAGTGCCTTCTTAGAATAACATGGCTTGCTCCACACTCAAAAAAAATTTCCATCAGTTCAGAAAGTTTCCATGTGCCTTTCCCTGTCAATAGTCTCCTTCCTTCCATCCCAAGGTCGCTGTAGATTGGATGCTTCCCCCAACCTCACTGAGGCTTAATCCCCACTGTAGCTGTTGTGGGTGGGAAATCCTATTATGGTAATTGAAAGGCAGGACCTTGAAGAGGTGATTACATTGTAGGACCTTGCTGTAGTGAATGGATTAAAAATGGTGGTCAGGGGTGTGGTTCTGAGGGCTTTTAGAGGGGAGCATGAAGAGTCTGTTACTTTCTCTGCTCTGCCATTTTCAGTGTGATACCCTGCTGTCACTGTCACCACCACCAAGACCCTCACCAGATGTGCTCCCTGGACTTTGGACCTCCCACCCTCTGAAACCATAAGCAATAAATTTTGTTTTCTTATAAATTACGCAGTTCCACGTATTTTGTTATAAGCAACAGAACTGGATTAATCCACCACTTAAATTGAGTATAGCAGGATATTTAAAAAAATCTAATCTCAGTGTCTCTTTGAACTGGTGAATTTATTCTGTTTACTTTTATTGCAAATACTGATACAATTTGGATTTATTCTACCATCTTATTTTGTGTTTCTGTTTACAGTGTTTTCTCTTTGTTTATTTTTATTAAGCCTTTTTCTCTTACATTGGATTAATCAGACAGTTTGTTTACTATTTGGGAGTTACATGTGCTATTTCTACTCTTTTGATGAAAAAATTCTCATGCATACACTTGACTTAACAAAGCTTAAAATTAATCAATATCTCTATTTTCCAGGGCTGGCCTGGTGGTGCACTGGAGAGTGCGCCGCTTGGGAGCACGGCGGCGCTCCTGCCGAGGGTTCGGATCCCATGTGGAGACCGGTTCCCGCTCACTGGCTGAGCGCGGTGTGGGCGCAACACCGAGGGTTGCGATCCCATTGCCGGTCCCCGGTATGGGCGCGACACCGAGGGTTGCGATCCCGTTACCGGTCAGTAAAAAAGACAAAAAGGAAAAAAAAAATCTCTATTTTCCCTTGAAAATGACAGGACCTGAGATTCTTTAATTCTTGTATCTTCCCTACATTTTTGGATAATTTTTATATCTAGTTTAGTTGCACTTTATTTAAAAAGAAACTCCTTGAATTTGCCAGCATTATTTTTACCCTCAATTCCGACTTAGTTCTAACTTCTTTACTGATTTCTTTGTTCACTGTTGCTTCTCACATCCTTCCCTGTATGTTTAGCTTCAGTTTTCTTCTCATGTAACATCCTTTCATAGTTTTCTCAGGAAATATCTTGAATAAAAAACTTTCTCCCAGTTTTGAATGAAAATGTTTTTTTTTTTTTTTCCTTTTTGTCTTTTTTCGTGTCCGGCAACGGATCGCAACCCTCAGTGTCGCCCCCGTACCGGACCGGGACCGGCAACGGGATCGCAACCCTCGGTGTTGCTCCCGCACCTCGCTCAGCCAGTGAGCAGGAACCGGTCTGTATGTGGGATCCAAACCCTCGGCAGGAGCGCTGCCGTGCTCTCAAGCGGTGCACTGTAGCAGTGCGCCACTGGGCTGGCCCAGAATGAAAATGTTTTTGTTTTACTTGACTCAAGGAGAGTTTAGACTTCTAATCGAAGAGTTATTTTCCCTCAGGACCAGGCCAGTAGGAAGAGTATTTATTATTTGTTTATTTTTAAAATTTTAATTTCACAGATTGAGCAGTCTTTGCAGATGCACAGCATTTTCATGCCGTGCTCTTGTCCATGGGGTTGCCTTAAAAAAAAAAAAAAACCCAAGAAACCAAAAAACAACAACAACTGGCTCTTAGCCCTAGAGCTCAGGTCTTGTCTGTGGCTTTGTGGACAACCATAACCTGCATTACTGTTCTGGCTTTGAATATAGCTTTTAAAACTGACTCTGAGAGTAGGCGTGCTGTGTCTGTTCATGTCAGTTCTGTCTGGAAGTGTCCTGTCATGACCTCATCAACCTGCCTCACCATTCCGCATTGTTTTATTCTCACATTTACTTTTCCTGCCTAGCCCTGAAGACATTTGAGTTTCTTCTGAGTACCCCTGGGATATACCTTCGATCTACAGGTATTTTGTGGTATATAATTTGTTCATTCATTCCTATGCCTTTTAGCACTACTCTGTGTAAGGCACTATATAGATGTTGGGGATAAAGTAGTGATTAAAAGACTCAAATCCTTATTCTGGTATCACTTGCATTCTAGTGAGGGAGAGCATACAATAAGCAGAGACATATTTAAGATATATTATGTTTCAGTTAGTGAGTACTAAGGAAAAACATAAATCAAGGGAGTGGGATAGGAATTGCTAAAGGTGGATGGTTGCTATTTTAAATAGGTAGTCAGGGGAGGCCTGACTGATAGACTGACGCTGGAACAGAGACCTAAAGTGGGGAGTGAGCATACCTTGTTGGAACTTGAAAGAGGAGCCTTAGAGGCAGAGGGAGCACTGTGTGCAAAGGCCCTGAGGCAGAAGCGTGAAAGCCAGCATATCTGCACTCAGAGCCAGGGTGAGTGATTGCACGAGGTCAGAGCAGGGGCCAGGCCAGGCTGGAAGAATCTACTACAAGGCAAAATGGCAGGGGTCTGGGGGCTTCAACATAGCAAAACATACCCTCATTAGTCTTTTTGATAATTCAGGACAAAAGTATGTTTTGAATGAACCATCCAACTGGAAAAATACAGTCTCGAAGGATAAAGATCACTTTATACTTATTTCAGTGGAACTACTTGATGTTTTAAAAATCTAGTAAGAAACTTGAGAGAATTGGTCTTGCTACCTCTTAGGAAGAACAACTTGAATAAGTTTATTATAGAACACTGTTTTGTTTCATCAGGCTGTCTGTCGATCTGTGGCCCTAAGTGTCTATTATTTTTTATTTCTTTTACTCACATGAGAACTTATTTTCTTTGTGCACTGGCAACTGAGATTTAATTAACTGTTTATTTGTACAATGTAAATATAATAATATGATTATAATTGTTTAATATATATATTATTTAGTTATTATCAATTGTAATGCCAGAGCTTACTCTATTATTGCCTTATAATAATTGTTCTCATTTCCATGTCAAACTCTTCTTGAGATTTGGATGTGACAGACTCAGGTTATCTCAGTGATGACAATTTGTTCTTATTGACAATATTGATAATGACTATTCATTATCTCTTATTTAACTGTTAGGTACTAGGTGCTCAACAGAGTATTAAATACACACACACACACACACACATGCACACATACTCCTTATTATTAGAATGAATAAGAGAATTGTTTTGAATTTACTGTATCATTAGTAAATTCCTGGACACACATAATCAAGGTAAGAAGAAAAAAATATCAACTAGTTTAAATAAACCATATGCCAGATTGATAAAATCAACCTAAAGAAAATGCTTGTCCATTTTCCATATTTACCTGCTTAGAAAATTGAAGGAGATTCACTGTTATTCATATGTTTTTCAAGATCTTGTTTAGTGTTACTATTTTCTGAAGCTCATCTTAGAAAAGAGCCAATGAGGACAATTCCGCTCCTTTTAAATCTCTCCTATTTCTATTGCAGAGAATGAATGCCAATGCATTTAATTGGTACCAAGAAGAAAAATAGCCTTTAGCAAAGTACAGGTAGAAGAGTGAAAGGGTAAAGGTAGCTATGATCCAATTCCAAAGGAACCATGTCTAATACTGTACGATTCAATTCAGTTAAAATTTATTGAGCCTCTGTTGTGCAGTAATCACAATTTAAATATGGACTAACTTTCAAGTAGCTTAAAGCCTGTTTATTAGACAAGATACAAGTCATGAAAAAAGGGCAATCAGTATAAGACAATACAAAGTTAACTGAGGCAATGAATGTAAGAGACTCTAGGTGCCATCAGAAGAGAGAAAAAAGACCTTCATGGGTAGGAGTGCTTGGGGAAACTGAAAGAAGATGTGAGCAGGAATCAAGAGATGAATAACATTTGATAGGCAAAGGAGAATGAGGGACAGTCCACATGAGGGTAACAGTATAAAAATGGCACAGGTAGGAATCAGCATTATATATACAGGCACAAGGAAGGAAGCTAACTTGGTTGAAGAGCTCATGCAATTGAAGGAGGATAAAGAGGTACAAGTAAGTTTGCTAGGAGACAGTTCAAAGAGAGAGTTGGAATCAAATTGAGGTATTTGGAATTTTGTTAGAAAAGGAAAATATTTAGAGTGATTTCAGTAAAAATGTTAGAACTTCCAAAAATTCTCTCCTCATAAAACCAATGAGGAAACTGGAAAAAAGAAATGCCATAATCAACTTTCAGAACTCTAGAAATTAACCAAAAGCTTGCAGCAATCCGGGGAACATTTATTCAAGACAACTGACTGAATCTCAGTAAGAAGAATGAGTGATCTTTGTGGTATTCTAACTTGCATTATTCCCATTTCTCTCTCTTCAAGTCTGTGGTAGCATTGAAAGCCAGTAGCCTAGAACTACAATGAAAACCAGCAGCCTGACATCCACCAGAGAGGACAGAAGGGGACTGGATTTCCTCCAAAGCCTCATTCCTACAGACTTGTTATTATTTCACTTGTCTGGTGGTTCCCTGGTACACACCACTTGCTATTATTTGTTCTGACTCAGAGATCATCAAGTGAGAAAAATCTTTCTCCAAGGGCATTTGTCAAAAGTATTTAAAGGCAATTGTTTAACTTTGAGGCTACCTAAGATGGGGATAACAGATAGGGCAAACAATAGGCTAACCAGATACATAATAAGAAAAGCTAGGGAATGAGATGTCTGAAGGGGCTTTGGAAAACTCTCACATATTCTTGGTAATCTATAAAGCCATGTACAGGTGTAGGCTGTGTACATGCTGATGGCTCTGCATATGATCAGTTAAGACATGGGAAGGCCCTAAACTCTCACCTTGGGCTGACCTTGTGGCTCTCTGTAGGCAGGAAGTGAAGGCTAAGGCAGAGTTGTAAGTTGTCTGGCTCAGTGAAAGAAGCTTGCTCCAACACACACAGAAATTTTCAGCCAAGACTGGGAGACTTATTGGTATTGGGTGTTTAAGAAAATATCTGTTCAGTAATTAGCTCACCAATAGGTTAATTTAGCAGGGACTTCAGTGTCAAAACATGACAAAACAAAACAAAAACCAACCAATGAACAAAAAACCAGAATTAACAGAATAGTTCATAAAATGTTGCTAAACAAATAAGCAAACAACAACAATAAAAAGCAACAAAATCAAACTCTGGGGGGAGTTTAAATCAGAATTAATCAATATCCAAAATTGCTACATGATAGAATTTAAAATGTTCTGTTTTCAGGAAAAAGTTATGAGACATGCAAAGAAATAAGAAAGTATAGCTCATACAAACAAAAAAAGTAATCAACAGAAACTGTCCCTGAGGAAGTCTAGATGTTGGACTTATTAAAGGAAGGTTTTAAGTTAGATATTCAAACTATGTTCAAAGAGCTAAAGGAAAGTATGGGAATAATGTCTTAACAAATAGAGAATAACAATAAAGAGATACAAATTATATATAAAAATGAATTAGGTTTTAAGTTAGATATTCAAAATATGTTCAAAGAGCTAAAGGAAAGTATGGTAATAATGTCTTAACAAATAGAGAATAACAATAAAGAGATACAAATTATATATAAAAATGAATCAAATAGAAATTCTGGAGCTGAAAAGTAAAATAACTGTATAAAATAACTCACTACCACAGTTTGTAAGCAGGTTTGAGTGGGTGGAAGAAAGAATTAGAAAACTTGAAGATATGTTAATTGAGACTACCAAGTGATGCACATAAAGAAAAAAATAAAAAGAAGGAAAGAAAAAGAAAACTGCCTCAGAGACCTTTTGAACATCATTAACCTTAGCAAAATTTCCATAATGGTAGTTCCAGAAGGAGACAAGAGAAAGGAGCAGAAAGAATATTTGAAGAAATAATATCTAAAACCTTCCCAGATTTGATGAAAAACATTAATCTACACATCCAAGAATCTTAATAACATCCATGTAGGATAAACTAAAAAAGATCACACCTTGAACTAGCATAATCAAACTACTGATAACTAAAACAAACAGAAAATCTTGAAAGCAGTAAAAGGGAAGCAATTCATTATGTACAAGTGATCCTTAATAGATTAACAGCCAATTTTTCATCAGAAACCATGGAGGCCAGAAGCAGTAGGGTAACATATTCAAAATGCTGAATGAAAAAGATCATGAACCAAGAATTCTATGTTCAACAAAACTATCATTTAAAAATGAAGGAGAAATTAATATAGTGTTAACTAAACAAAAACTAAAAGAGCTTGTCACTCACAAATCTCCCATGTAAGAAATATTAAAGGGAATTCCTCAGGCTGAAGTTAAAGGACGTTAAACAGTAACGTGAATCTACATGAAGAAATAGACAGCATTGGTAAATGTAAGTATAATGATAAATATAACAGACAGTATAAATATATACATTTTTTATTTGAAACTTTTACTCCTATGTGATTTAAAGGAAACTGCACAGAATAATAAATCTCTGTTAATGGGAATACAATGTATAAAAATGCAAGTTTTATGACAATAACACCACAAAGGAGAGGAGGGGGTAGAGCAAAATTTTTTCATACTATTAAAACTAAGTTGGTATTAATCCAAACTAGATTATTACAAATTAAGATCATAATTGTTATCTCTAATGCAACCACTAAGAAAATAACTAAAAACAAACAAACAAAAACAGTGGCTCTTACCACTTATACTCAATATTTTACTGGAGGTGCTAACCAAAATAATTGCGCAAGATAAAAGGAATAAAAGGCATCCAGATTAGCAAGGAAGAAGTGGAACTCTTCATTTACATATGGCACAGTCTTGTTTGTAGAAAATCCTAAGTAATCCATACACACACACAAAGCTATTAAAGCTAAAAAAAAAAAGTGAGTTCAGCAAGGTTGCAGGATGCAAGATCAATATGCCAAAATTAGTTGTATTTTATACAATAACAATGAACAATCCAAAAAACAAGGAAAACAAATCCATCTACAATAGCATAAGAAAGAATAAAACATTTAAGAATAAATTTAATAAAAGGTGTACAAGCTTTATATACTGAAAACTATAAAACATTGTTGAAAGAAATTTTTAAAAAACCTAAACAAATGGAAAGACATCCTGTATTCCTAGACTGGAACATATAATATTGATGGCAGTATTCCCAAGTTGATTAACAGATTCAATAGAAATCTTTTCAAAATCCCAGCTTTCTTTCTTTTTTTATAGATTAAGTTGATCTTGACATTCATTCGGAAATTCAAGGGGCCCAAAGAGCCAAAACAATCTTGAAAATGATTAGAGGACACATACTATCCAATTTCAAAAATTGCTACAAGGCCCAGTAATCAAGACTGTGTAGTACCACATAGTCTTAGCCATGCCTAGCATAAAAATAGGCATGTAGATTAATGAAGTAAAATTGAACATCCAGAAGTAAACCCATATGTTTATGGACAACTGATATATTTTTTTTTTAAAGATGACCAGTAAGGGGATCTTAACCCTTGGTTTGGTGTTGTCAGCACCACGCTCAGCCAGTGAGCAAACTTGCCACCCCTATATGGGATCTGAACCCGTGGTCTTGGTGTTATCAGCACCGCACTCTCCCGAGTGAGCCATGGGCTGGCCCCTATGGACAACTGATTTTTTTACAAGGGTGCCACAACAATTGAATGGGGAAAAATAGTCTTTTCAACATATGATACAGTAGATTTCCACATATGAAAGAATAATGTTGGACCCCTACCTCACACTATATACAAGTTAATTCAAAATGGATCAAAGACCTAAATGTAAGAACTAAAACTATTAAACTCTTACTGGAATACATAAGTATCAATCATTATAATCTTGCATTAGGCAATAGTAACTTAGAAATGATACCTAAAACAGAAGCAACCAATGAAAAAAATAGATGTTTGACCTTATCAAAATTAAAAATTTCTGTGCTTTAAAGAATGTTATTAAGAAAGTGAAAAACCAACCCATATAATGGGAGAAAATATTTGCAAATCATGCATCTTATAAAGATATATGAGAATATTTAAATAACTTTTAAAGAATTTCAAGAATATCTAAAGATTTTTTACAAGTAAACAAAGTAAAGACAACACAATTAAACAATGGACAAAGGATCTGAGTAAACATTTTTTCCAAGAAGATATACAAAGGCCCAATAAGCACATGGAAAAATATTCAATGCAAATCAAAATCACAGTGAGATACCATTTCATACCCAGTAGGATACCATAATAAAAAAGATGGACAATAACAAGTGTGGACAAGGATGTGGAAAATTTGAAATTCTCATACATTGCTGGTGAAAACATAAAATGGTGCACTTTAGAAAACAGTTTGATAGTTCCACAAATGGATAAAAATGGAGTTACCATTTTTATATTCCACTCAAAGGTAATACCCAAGGAAAATAAAAACATATGTCCACACAAAAACATGTACACAAATGTTAATAGAAGAATTATCCATAATAGCTGGAAAATGGTTACAAACCAAATGTTCCTTAACTGATAGGTGGATAAACAAAATGTGGTATAACCGTACCGTGAAATGCCCAGTTGTAAATATGAATGAAGTACTTGTGTGTGGTGCAACAGATGAACTGTGCTACATCATGACGATACGTTATGTACATAGATGAACATTATGCTGCAGGATAAAAGCAAGACAGAAAAGGCCCCATACTATATGATTCTATTTACATGAAATGTTCAGAACGGGCAAATCCATAGAGGCAGAAAGTAGGTAAGTGGTTGTCAGGGCCTGGGGGAGAGGGTAACGGGACTGACTGCCAGTTGGTGCAGGGTTTCTTTCCTGGGTGATGAAAATACAAGGGTACTTCAAAAAGTTCATGAAAAAATAGA
>NW_007727372.1:171125-173487 GCF_000696425.1 Galeopterus variegatus | reverse complement strand
ATGAAGTACTTGTGTGTGGTGCAACAGATGAACTGTGCTACATCATGACGATACGTTATGTGCATAGATGAACATTATGCTGCAGGATAAAAGCAAGACAGAAAAGGCCCCATACTATATGATTCTATTTACATGAAATGTTCAGAATGGGCAAATCCATAGAGGCAGAAAGTAGGTAAGTGGTTGTCAGGGCCTGGGGGAGAGGGTAACGGGAGTGACTGCCAGTTGGTACGGGGTTTCTTTCCTGGGTGATGAAAATACAAGGGTACTTCAAAAAGTTCATGAAAAAATAGAATTCACAGATAATGTAAATCTTTCCACGAAATTTTTGAAGTACCATCATATTCTGGAATTAGATAGTAGTGATGGTTGTACAACTTTGTGAATATCATAAAAATCACTGAATTTTATATTTTATAATTGTGAGTTTTATAGTATGTGAATTATATCTCTAAGAAAAGTGGAATCTTTGAAGTCTTTTTCAACAGAAGAAATAGTATGCTAGGAATGTAATATACCTTCATAAATAAATAGCTAGATAGTTATAGGTAAATTTAGATTAAAGAGATTAGAGTCAGGGGGACTGCACTCAGGAAAAGATGAGTGCATCCTGGCAAAAGAGCACTGGATCAGGAGTCCAGATTATTTCAAGTTATTTTTTTTGGATTTTCCGCTCATAAAGGCTTAGTACTTAACATTGCTCAGCTATGAAATATGTTCAATACATTTTTGTTGAAGTTTAAGCTAAAAAGCTTATGTTGTAATCTCTAGAGAGGTATGTGTGTATGATTAAGAATATCACAACTCAGTGCGTTAGTTTCCTATTCTGTAAAACAGAGATTCTTTGTAATGAGAGGCAAATTATACCCATGTATAAGAATATGATTTAAAAACACCAATTCATTTATGCAAGATACTATCAATAATAAGCATAATGATAATAATAATACTAAAATTATAAGAGACGGTACGTCCATAACTCCAGTTCTAGTGGATTGCTTTGCCATTGACGACTTTTTTTAGATGCCAAAGCCTTTTCTTTTTTTCCATCTACAATTCTGCCTAGCTGACTTTAAATACATTACAGTGTATATATTATGTGCTGGATAACATATTTTTTATTAATACATTGGCTATTATAAATACATTGAATATTATCCAATATATGTTACATGTTGATTCGTACATTTCTCATGTATATGTTCATATGTCATATATGTGTGTATATGTATTTGTGTGTATATATGTGTGTATATGTGTGTATGTGCACACATACACACACATACAGATGAGCACACATATATAAGATACGAAACTGGGAGAAATAGCCTCTTGCTTAAATTTGGTAAGACTGAGCTAACCCAGTACTATTTAGAGATGCCCACATTTTGAATATATTTCTGATTTTTTTAATGTGAAAATATAAAAAGCCCTTCTAAGAATAGGAAGCTGGTTCAGGAATGAAACTTCCTCTCTTGCTTAAAGGGCTGTTTTCCTATGCAAATGCAGCAAAGCCCAGAAATTAGCAATGACTGCTAAATTAACACACTTGAAGAGCTTGGCTGGTTCTAATAGGCAGTCAAATGGTCTTGTTACATTGTAATGGTGCCAAGTTAATTGAAGTGATTACTGTTGCTTATGAGCAGCCTTTTTGAAGTAGAAGTCTTTTGAATTATCCATAGACGTTAAATGTCAGACACTATTGTGTAATTATACTTTGTAAATGCTGAATGTCATAAGGCATCACAGGTAATTGAGGTTTACAGAGAAGAGGTTTTTCTAAACTTAATTGGGCATCAACTCTTTGTCACTTTTTCTAAATCTAATTGGGCATCAACTTTTTGTGCCAGGGGACACTCCAGTGCCTCACAGTTTCCCTTTCTTCCCCACCTTCTCCCGGCTAGCCTTACTCATGGGGCCCCACATGTCATGACGGTTCCAAATCATTGAGCTTAAAAACCTCTCTGTCAGTATCATCCTTTGGAATCCTCTGGGACTGCTACACTGGTTTGGGATATCACAAGCTGAAACTTTCTGGAAGCCTGATGTGGTTATCTGATGGCAGAATGGGGCCATCTGAGTGGAATCTCAAGTCCTCTAAAATCTCAGCACGATCCCAGAATATTCTGCATGTTCTGGGATTTTTTTCATCTCTGTGTTGTGTGTGTATGTACATGTGCAATTTTGAATGTATTTTTCCATGATACTAGAAATGGAGGTTTTCATGGCCCCAAAGTAGTCATCTACATTTTGTCCTATTGTTTTTATTTCTTAGGTCATATTACAACACATATCTGGCTTCTAGTTTTTTTTTTTTTTTCCTTTTTTGTCTTTTTTCGTGACCGGCAACGGATCGCAACCC
>NW_007727372.1:167987-169868 GCF_000696425.1 Galeopterus variegatus | reverse complement strand
GTAGAAAAGAGGAGCTGGGTAGTCTTGTGCATATGTTCCAGAGTTAGCTGATTTTTGAAGATGAATGCAGAGATGTTCACGTGGTTACTCTGAATGGTCAGGCGTTTTTCTAAGGCTGCAAAGATGCATTCTTATTCTTTGATTATGATTTTTTCACTGTGATATTCAAAAGGCTAATTAAATGAGTACTTTATACATTACAAGTAGTATACAGATACTTGTCAGAAATAACACTAAGCAGTAAGTGTAGCTTTTCTAGCATCACTTTTGAAGGTGGCTTTTATGGTGCACCTGTCAAAGAAGAACAAGGTTCAAGGATATTATTAAAGTTGTTAAAAGTTGAAAGCAATAATATGCAAGGTGCCACAAAAAATGTTGAATTAGACATGATTTTTGCACAAGGAGCTTAAGCATTTCCTCTCACTTTTGCTTCCCTCCTGAACAGATTACACCCTTCTTGATAAAATTCTTACCCTATGGCTTGGAAATCATTCCTTTCTTATCAGTTAGCATCTCCATTGCTCCAGGTGTAACAAGGTGGCTTAATCTAGTGGGGAGAGCATCTTTCCTACTAATGTGATATTGATGGCTAGGATGTGCAGGGACTCATGGTTAGCCACAGTTTTAAGGAATTATTCAGTTACCTTATAGTTATCCAGGAATCCTCAAATACAAGCAACAAAGTGGGGTTCTTCTTTGTGCAAAGGCTTTGAATGGAAGCTATGCTGGATATTGACCATCCAGCTGAGGATCAAAGCAACACATCAGGATGGTAACCACCAGTGGCTGGTCTCCATGTTCCAAGGACAAGTTCAGAATTTTCATGGTCACAGTACTACTGGCTTCATGGAGTGGTCATCAGTGCTGTCACCACTTATTTCTAGTTCTTTCTCCTCAGGAACAAGGTGGGCTTGCATTTCCTCATGGTTGGGTTGGGGCCATGTGACTAATTTTGACCAATGAGTTGGAGTAGAAGTGATATGTGTCATTTTCAGATGGGGACATTTAGTTGCCAATGTGAGACCTCTTTAGAACTCTTGTTCTGCTTCTCATAGTGACTGGTAATCTTCAGGATGGTGGTGGCTCTATCAGCAAGTACAAAGAGACTTGAATCAGAACCCCCAATTGACCCTTAATAGGCATATAGGATGGATAAGAAATAGCATTTTTTAATATCAGGATTTTCTCTACTGAAACATAACTTAGGCTGCCTGATCAATACACTATAGCTAGGCTAATATAAAACCAAATATGAATGAATGAGGCAGGCGGGGCATCAAAAAAAGAAAAGACACAGACATTCTTTGTTTGTATATTAAATATAGAGGCATATTTCTTGCTTTTACAAAGGCATATATATTCTCCAATTATTTTTGAAATGAGCAGCCTTTTTGGTGTATTATCTTTTGATTTCTCTCCTTTGATAAATAGTCCCAGCAGCTATTTCCCTACTGGATGTAAAACAGCAGTCAAGCATGATGATAAATGACTACTGACACTCACCCTAAGTGTTGGGGACACCACAGGAAGGGTGGTGACTGTGGCAAATTGGACCACACAAGCCTTGTCTAAAGGAGGCAGCTGGTTTTACTTAGCCCAAGGTAATCTTTGACCTGCAGGCATATGAGCACAGAATTTCCAGTTTTGTAATCTTCTAAGAAAAGTTTGGAATTCAGATTTTATGTGAAATGTTCCAATTTGGAAATAATGGTCAATTTTTAAAATAATTCTGGAGGACAAACAAAACATCATAAAACTAGCAGTTTATGAACTTTGGCCTATATCCAAGTGCCCCACAGCTTGTGATTCTCAAGCTAATAATAATAATAACAGTAATAATAATAATAAGCAACTTCATTTAAAGTGGTTACACCTTAAAAA
>NW_007727372.1:161496-167270 GCF_000696425.1 Galeopterus variegatus | reverse complement strand
AAACAAACAAAGCATTCTAGTTAGGGTTTCCCAGAGAAACAGAGCCAATAAGATGAAAATACATATAGATATCTATCTAATAGGGTATGTCCAATAGGATATAACTATCCAATAGAATAGATCGAGATAGAGATTTAATGAAGTATTAGTTCATGTGATTATGGAGGCTGAGCAGTCCCATGATCCGCTGTCTAGAAGCTGGAGATACAGGAAAGCTGGTGGTGGAGTTTGAGGCCTAAGAGCTGGAGACCCAATAGTGTAGATTCCAGGCCGAGTCTGAAGACCTGAGAAGCAGGATCACTGAGGGCAGGACAAGAACGGTGTCCCAGCTCAGTCAGTCGGGCAGAGAGTGAATTCCACCCTCCTCTGCCTTTTTGTTATATTTAGGCCCTCAACAGATTGGATGGTGCCCACCCACTCCAGGGAGGGCCATCTGCCTTCCTCAGTCCACCAATTCAAAGGGTAATCTCTTCCAGAAACACCCTCATGGGCACACCCAGAAATCGTGGTTAACCAGCTATCTGGGCATCCTCCTATGGCCCAGTCAGGCTGACACGTAAAATTAACTATTACTGCAACTATGTAAGAATATGCATTTAATGGCCAAGCTGTGCAGGAAGGATTTAGTGTGATTTGAGGGAAAAAAGGGAGAAGAGGGATGGCAGAATAGGCACATAAGTCTTTCAGGAAGAGGAAGAAGTGGGAATTGAGCAGAAAGTCGAAGAAATGATGAGTGACTGGTGGGATAGAGAAGAGAGGATATTCCACGTGAAGACAATGACATAAGTAAAATTAACTATTACTGCAACTATGTAAGAATATGCATTTAATGGCCAAGCTGTGCAGGAAGGATTTAGTGTGATTTGAGGGAAAAAAAGGGAGAAGAGGGATGGCAGAATAGGCACATAAGTCTTTCAGGAAGAGGAAGAAGTGGGAATTGAGCAGAAAGTTGAGGAAATGATGAGTGACTGGTGGGATAGAGAAGAGAGGATATTCCACGTGAAGACAATGACATACGAGGGGGACAGAGCATGGAGGGAGGGCTGCTTGACTAGGATGCCCAGGGGAGGTGGGAAGAGTGACACTGAACAGTTTGGTTGCAAGGCACTGTATTAAGAAGGACCTTGAAAGTCAGGTGGAAGCTTTGACCATTGATGCTGTAAGAAGCAGAGGCTCGTTACTGCAACCAGGAGACGGAGAGGAGGTGAGAGACTGGAGCCAAGGCCAGCTTTATGTGGCCTGGGACAAGTCGTTTAACATCTATTGTCATCAGCTTTCATATAAGTAAGATGAACTATATCTGTTGGATTCACATACAAAGCTTATTAAAAATATGAGGATACTTTGGGCCGACCCCGTGGCTCACTCGGGATAGTGCGGCGACCCCGTGGCTCACTCGGGATAGTGCGGCATTGGGAGCGCAGCGGCGCTCTCAGTGCGGGTTCAGATCCTATATAGGGATGGCTGCTGTGCTCACTGGCTGAGTGTGGTGTGGACGACACCAAGCCGAGGGTTGCAATCCCCTTACCGGTCACAAAAAAAAAAAAAAAATTGAGGATACTTCAAAAATAGAATCAAAATGGGGCCGGCCCGGTGGCGCACTGCTACAGTGCACCGCTTGGGAGCCCTGCGGCGCTCCCGCTGAGGGTTCGGATCCCACATACAGACCAGTTCCCGCTCACTGGCTGAGCGAGGGGCGGGCGCAGCACTGAGTGTTGCGATTCCGTTGCCGGTCCCGGTCTGGTACGGGCGCGACACTGAGGGTTGCGGTCTGTTGCCGGACACGAAAAAAGACAAAAAGGAAAAAAAAAAAATAGAATCAAAAGATAATACGAATCTTTCCATGAACTTTTAAAAAAAATTTTTTTATTGACTCAGAATTGATTACACATATTTTTGGGGTTCAACATTGAGATATGTTGATCAAATCAATGTTACTAGCACATATATTGTTACAAATCATAATTATTCTTTATGCCCCTTGTCTAGTCTCTCCCCATCCCCCTCTTCCCCCTCTAATTACCCTAGATTTCTTCTCTCCTTCTGAAAGAGTAATGGTTACTCTGTTGATTTGTTGCCTAGATGATCTGTCCAATGCTGAGAGGTGTGGCCAGGTCCCCCAACATTATCATAGAGCGGACGCTTCCTCTGTCACTCTGAAATGGCCTCTGTGGAGAGAGACGTCCTCCTCCTTTCTTTATCTCTGCTGGTGACTCTTTTTGCAGGACCCTCACACAGATGCTCAGGCACCCAGACTCCAGTCTTCTGAGGACAGGAAATTTGAATGCGCTCTGCGGGGGACTTTGATGCATGCTAATGTTGAGGGCCGCCGAGCTGGGAGGTGTGTGTATCGGTGAGACAGAGAGCCCTGAAGCTCATCAGGCTGATGAGTAAAATGAAATCAGGGAAGGAGGAGGATTTATCTGGTGTTATCATGCAGGCTGGAGCAGAGGAAGAAACCAACAGTCTCCAATCAAAGCCAGTGTTAAAGAAAAAAAGATTTGTGACTCTGGCTCACGATGGTAAGGCAGACATTCCTTCGATTTAGGGACCACTGCAACACAGTCTTGCAGTGGGGGAGAGAGATTGGACTCAACTCCAACTCCAACAAGGAAAAGCGAGATTTATAACCAAGAAGCAGTGTGGGGGGTGGTGGATGGAAAATTCCTAGGAGGAAACATCAAGGATAAGTGGTTGGTGGCTAACCAGTTTAATAGGATTGTTGCTGAAGGCAGGCCAGGGTGGTAAGATATCCAGCGTGGTCAGGTACCAAGGGTGGTGCCTGAACTGACTTAGCAGAATTCTTGTTCAGATTGGATTCTGTAAGGACAGGGAAGACAGCCCAAAGCCAGGCCTAGTCAAGCAGAGGATTCAGAGGAACCTGGCTAAGTTCTGGTCAGAGGAGACAGTCCTTGTCACCAGAGTACCCTACTTGATGTCTCCTTAATGTTGCTCATCTGATCTTGCTTGAAGATCTTAATTTCTGTCCACCCTGGGGTAGGTTCTTGTCTAACCACATAAGGCATAAAACATGCTTATGTCTGTATGAGGGAGGAATTAATTTGATTTTAAGGTCTCATTGTCATCTCTACTTATCTCAAGTGCTTTCTCGGTTTCTGGTCCTTGATATCCAGGTTGCGGTAAATCTGAAAACGAAAAATCAAGCCACGAGTGGTGGAGGATTATCCAAGATTTAGGCCTAAATTCCAATTCTCTCCTTCTTCCATGGTTGCTTTCCTTGTCAGCATTCTTCATCTCAAAGGCAACTGTGTTTGTGTCCTTGACTGGGACATATTCCAACATGTTGTCAGAGAGAGATTTCAGATGCACTTGCCTAAAGAAGTCCCATGCATGATTGCTAAAATACCAAGAATCAAAATTACATCTGATAGCTGTGCAATCCCTAAAGGGCAGAAAGAAAGACTTTGCCTAAGGCAGAATGCACTAATCCATTGTATTAGCAAGTTGCCAGAGCCGTCCAAGACAGTGTTTACTTTTGTCAGAAGCAGGAATAAGGTAAAACACATGGGAGAAATTTCTAGCAGGGAGAAATTAGTGCTAAATTAAGATGCAAACAACATGTCCTGAGGATGGAAAACAATTTAGGGAAATGAAGCAATCGGTAAATATTAGTTGTTACACTGATAAATAGGATTTGGCAGCCATCCAAAGTTTGCATTTATTTTGAAGCCAAAAATGCCTTTTGATTTGACAAAGTAATTTTATGTATGCTACTGTGGGCTGAGTCTGTCACCTCAAAATTTGTATGTTGAAACCTAATCCCCAATGTAATGGTTATTGGGAGGTGGGGACTTTAGGAGCTGATTATGTCACAAAGGAGGAGCCCTCATGAAAGGGATTAGTGCCCTTATAAGAGGCTGAAGAGACCAGGGTTCTCCCCTTCCACCATTGTGAGGACACAGCTAGAAGGTGCCATCTGTGAGACAGAGAGTGGGCCCTCACCAGCCACTGAATCTGCCGGTGCCTTGATCTTGGACTTTACAGCCTCCAGAACTGTGAGAAATAAATTTCTGCTGTTTGTAAGCCACCCAGTGTGGGTATTTTGTTACAGCAGCCCAAACACACTGAGACACGTGCCTGTGAATGCGTGCTCCAGAGGGGTCAGCTGGTGATGCTGCTGGCAGAAAGACATTTGAGGAAGGTCACAGTGTGTCGGTGCAGTGGCCCGTCAGGAAACCAGTATCTATTTTTTGACACATGGGCGTAAGAAATATGATAGGAATTCCGAAAGAAAAAGGAATTCAAATTCTTATTATGAGCTATTTCTTTCATGATCTTTTCCTTATGCCCATAGGTCAAATGATGCTGTGGGTGAGGAAGGAAGGATGGTAGATAAATCATTGTAAATTGAACTAAGTCAACATTTTCAAATAACATGTTTTTTCAAGACCTACTGTGTGTGAGGCAAAGTGTTAGGTTCTCTGAGAGAAGCAGGAAAAGGTTAAGGCATGGTTCTGGCCCTGAAAAAAACTTGTATTTTGGTCTTCCAGGTTACTTTTCTATCTAGCTATGCATGGGTTAAATTTTAGAATCCCGGGCTAGGAAACACACAAAATAATGAGGGGGTGGGTTGTGGCAACAGGGGCTGGGCATGTAATGAAAAAGGGCCTGCCTTTGCTCAAGGGTGTTAACCCTGCTCCAGTCCCATGCCCGACACATGGACCCTTACAAGAAATCTAGCCAGAGCTAACCTCCCTGAGTCTGTCTCTTCATCAGGGTGGGTTGTGGCAACAGGGGCTGGGCATGTAATGAAAAAGGGCCTGCCTTTGCTCAAGGGTGTTAACCCTGCTCCAGTCCCATGCCCAACACATGGACCCTTACAAGAAATCTAGCCAGAGCTAACCTCCCTGAGTCTGTCTCTTCATCACAAAATATGTGAAGTGGACAATACTGTCCTTCACGTTCCTTTTTGCTCTAGGATATGTGTAGCCTAAGGTCTGATGGCCTCAGGGGAGCATTGCACGTGGGACCTGGGAAAGGCCAGACCTGGTCATCCTCTTACCTTACAAAGGGACTGGAATACACATCTCCTCCATTTGGGTCAGATGTTGACACACTTGGAAAGGTTTTAACCAGTGGCAAAATTCTGACTTAAAGAGGACTGAGCATTTTTATAACAGCAGCAACAACGTCACCAGCAGCTAATATTTATTCAGACATTGTTGGCCAGGCCCAGCCCTAAGCCCTTCGCATTAATTAGCTCTTTTGATCCTCAGAACAATCCTATGAAGTAGATGTTCTATTATCCTGCTTTTACAAAAAAGAGCCCTGAGGCATAGAGAGGTTAAGAATTGCCTACATTTGCACGCTAGTGAGGGCAGAGCCAGAGCTGGAACCAGGTTGTCTGATTCAGAGCCCACAGCCTGTTGGTCCCACCTGCAGGTCCATCTCCATGTTCTCCTTTCCAAGTACAGGAAAATAATTTTCTTGTTCCCATGACACTTCTGCTGTTTGTGTTTTCCCTTTCCTTCTCTCTTAGCTTTTTCTAGCTCCTCTTTATTCCTGGTACCATCTAAAATGAGGACTTTGAAGGTTGTTTAACTCCCTAGAGTCCTCTCTCTCTGGATTTGGTATAATGTCACAAGAATGTTATACAAGAGGATGTGGTTCCAAATAGGGACGCTGCTATGTAGACAGTGAAACATACGTCATAGTTCTATTTCAACTAAAATCATATTTTTCATCATGATACAAACGAAAATAGAGAAAACCTACCAGCCCCAACTCAAGGAAAGACCATCTATTACCATGCT
>NW_007727372.1:156484-160228 GCF_000696425.1 Galeopterus variegatus | reverse complement strand
AACGGGATCGCAACCCTCGGTGTCGCGCCCGTACCGGGGACCGGCAACGGGATCGCAACACTCGGTGTTGCACTCACGCCGCGCTCAGCCAGTGAGCGGGAACCGGTCTCCACATGGGATCCGAACCCTCGGTGGGAGCGCCGCTGCGCTCCCAAACGGCGCACTTCTCCAGTGTGCCACCGGGCTGGCCCGAACCCTTAATCCTCTGAAAAACAGAAAATAATACAATTGAACTTAGGACAACTGTATTATTTGTATAGGACAGTATTTTAAGTTTGCAAAGACTTTTAAATCTACTATGTCCTTTGGTTCTTTTAGTAATCCCGTGAGATGGTTGATATTATTTTACGAACGCAGAAATAGAGAGTCTGAAACACTGTGTGGTGGTCAAGGCCACTCAGCTAGAAGCCTCCCGCTGCCTCCCGATTAGCTTTTGCCACCATGGCATGCTCCCTTTCTGGTCACAGTTTCCTCTGGTTGAGGTGGGTAGAGCCAGTACTACGTTGTGACCAATGTTTGGTTGGAGTTCATGTCTGGTACCACATACCCTGTTGATAGCGTGACATGAGTTGTGATTTGGGTTTATGAATTTATTATTAACAACCTGTAGCTTAATTATGTTGATGGTACCTGTTTGGGCTGAATTGTGCCCTCCATAATTCATATGTTGAAGTCTTCACCCTCAGTACCTCAGATGTGTGACTATATTAGGTTCTTTAAAGGGCAATTAAGTTAAAATTACATCATTAGGGTGGACTCTAGTCCAATATGACTGGTGTCCTTATAAGAGGAAATATGCACACAGACATGTATAGAGAGAAGACAGCGTGAGGCACAGGGAGAAGACTGCCATCTGCAAGCCAAAGACAGAGGCCGCAGAAGAAACAACCCTGCCGACACCTTGAACTTGGACTTGTAACCTCCAGAACCATGAGAAAATACGTTTCTCTTGTGTTAGCCACCTAGTCTGTGGTACTTTTTAACGGTAGGCTTAGCAAACTAGTACTGTACCTACATTATTTTAAATTGGTTATTCTTAATATTTACCCTGGATATCACTCTGAGTTTTGGCATGAAATGGAATGAAACTCAGAGGGCTCACAGAGAGGCTTTCTTGAAAGAATTAGTACAGAGCTGTGGGCAAGGGAAAGGGAACCAGAGGCTGGCCACGGTGGGGGCTGTTCCTATGCCTCGGGCTTGGTGGGGAGGGAGTGAATGGTGTCCAGAGCCCAGTGAGAACTGGAGCCGTGAGCAGGGGCCAGCCAGTGGGAGGAGCAGCTAGGGAAAGACATAGCTGCTGTCACAGAAGAGCTGCCCAAACAGGGAGTGGCAAAGGAATATTCTAGCACCTCACAACTCCTGCCTTCCAATCTCTTGTTGGAGACTTGCATTGGCCCAGCCCAACAGGAAACCAGGAAAGAAGAGAATGTGGGTGTGCTATCTGCCGGGGTCAGCTCCCAGAGACACTGAAAAGGACTGAGAAGGCTGGAGAACAAATGTTGAACACAGAATAACCCTGCAGAAAAAAATCAGCATGATCTCCATCCAATGGAGTGCAGAATCATGGGGCTGGAGTTAGTATTTCTCCAAGTTCAGCAGCAAAGTCAGTACCAAACTGAAAATTACACAGCCTTTTCACTTCAGGGTCACTTGTGATTTTCCTGCATGTATGCATATTTTAATGGAGAAAAGACTTTCCATGAGAGAAATATTTCCTTTTTAAGAGCTGAAAGAAAAATCAGCTCTTCAAAATGCCTCCATTTTGACTTGAGGAAACTGAGGCACAGAGAGGCTTCCCAGCCGGCCCATGGGAAAGCTGAACCTGAATCTGGAGCTCTCACTTCATTGACTGGCACATTTTCACTACCCTTCCAGCCAGGATGTTAAGGCACAGTGGAGCCGTTTCCAGTATAATGGCTTATTTTAAAACATTGACCGAGAAACTTCTCTAGGCAAAGGAGGAGAAAAGAGAACCAGGGTTTGTTACAGTTTATTTTTAGACACGAGTAAATAAAGGCCGTGTGATTCAGAAGCAGGCAGATGGCCAGCCTGCCATTCAGCCGTGGTAGGTTTGCAGCTAATCTAGAAGCCAAGGGGGGAGGACCCATGGGGTAAGCCACAGCCATGGGGCCACGTCCCCACATCCCCTGGCAGCTCTTCAGCTGCTCCGCTCCGCATCCTTGGTTTATCCTTCCTGTTTCCTCGCTTATCAAATATTTATTGTCAACAACGGGCAGTTCTGTTTGCACACAGTGTGATGGGGTAATGAGATAGGTAGGTTTCCTCCTGTTATTGATGGGAGTGCTGATGGCATGAATAATTTCCTCCTTTTATAAATGGGAATTTAATTATTGATGCCTTGTTTAGGCAGTGACAAAGGTGTTACCAACAAACACTGAAGCTGAAGGCCTTGGCCGGCCAGAGGCTGCCAGGTTGCAGTCTGGGGTTCCTGGGGGTTCATGAAATGAACTTGCCTAAGTGTTTAGGAGAGAGCAAGTGTCTTTATCGTGTGTGTATATGTGTACATACGCATACATGTATGCATATGTATACACACACATATGTACCGTCTGAGCAAATTTTTATCTAAAACATGTCAAGGAAAACCAACCTCTAAAACCACATCCTAACAAGGTACAAGCAAATGAGACCAGTGAGAAACTAGTTCTTTCAAACTTGTATGGAACATACTTGCTTTGAATTCTTAGCGTCACGGGTGGGAGTGTTCATTCAGATAGGAAGGATTTTGGGGGACTGACAATTCACTTCAGCTCTTAAGATAAAAAGAACATGAGATCTCTAACTCAATATTTTAATTTTTATGGCTTTCTTCAAGGAATTCAAAGCTTTCTGAATACTGCCCCTTAACCCCCCCTCTAACTGCCAAAAGTAAATAAAAGCAAAACACTGCAATGACATATTTCTCAAGGAAGTTTTCATTACTACCTTTTTTTTCTGAAGACCCAATTACTATCTCTGTTTTATTTTTTTCAACTTCTTGGGGAAACCGAGGAAGGAGTTGAATCTCCTGTCTCTTCCTATGGTGTTGGAAGGTACTAGGTGGATTTCACAGGATGCAAGTTCCAGTGTCAGGGACTCCTTCAGGTACGTGGGGAGTGAGAAATTTCTGTGATTCTGATGGAGACAGGATGTGGCAAAACAGTGCCTCTCAGGCTGAATGTGCTTGTGAGTCACTTGGGGATTTCGTGAAGGCGAGAATTCTGATTCTGCAGGTCTGGGTTGGGGACTGAGATTCTACCTTTTTAACAAACTCCCAGGTGATGCTGGCGCTGCTGCTCTGTGGACCACACTTTGAGTAGTAAGGACTATTGGACCAGACGGCAAATCCTAGAGATATTGAATTTTTAAGATAGGTAAACAGTAGCAATGCTTTCGTAATTTCGATTCTTTAACACTTTTTTTTGTTGTTATCAGGATGAGTAAGTTTTTGGCCAACCTTTCTCATACAGCTCTTTGCTGCAAAAATTCCATTTCCCTTTAATGTTTCTGAATTCTCTGATGACACTGGATATAGATTTCACGTGGCTGAGACAGGTTGGCCTCAGAATAATTTTTTTCGGTACTTTTAAGATTAGAAGCAACCTTAGATAGTGTAGTCGAGACTTTCAGTTACAGGCAAGGATATTAACACCCTGTCAGTCTACCTGGGATAGGAGGTTAGCACACCCTCCCCAGTTTGAATCTTTGCCTCTTCATGTGAAACCTCCTCCTTGCTCCTTTCAG
>NW_007727372.1:154325-156098 GCF_000696425.1 Galeopterus variegatus | reverse complement strand
GAGCTGGCAGTTACCTCCCTCCTGGCTACAGCTGGCAGGCTGATACCTTCCAGAAGTTTCATTGGACCAGGAGGTGAATGATCTTCCTGATCTGAGCTGAAAGATCAATAATTATTAAAAAAAAAAAAAAAAGAGGGACAGAGAAGATGAGTATGAGAGAGGGGGAGGAAGAGATCTCAGACCAATTATTTTTCTACCAAATAATTTATGTGACAACAGCGGCAGCCCCCAAAGGGCAGCATGTAACAACAGAGCCTAATTAGGATGATTTCAATGTAATCATTAACTCGCATCTAACACCGACAAGAGTATTTCTGTTTAAACTAAAACATGACCTGCATGGCAGAGAGGCCTTGTAAACTGTCTCTGAAATAAAATATGTGACAGGAAAGGTCAGAGCGGCTCTCATTTGAATTTCAAGTAGGGAACTGGCACCGCGGTGGCCGGTGCTGGAAGCCCGACGACTCCACTTTCCAGGCCTTCCTGCCAGCGGTAGCAGTTGGAGAAATCCTCTAGGACTAATTACTAGGATTGCAAAACAAGGGTTTTTCTTCTCCTGCCTCGGCCCACTTTCCCTTTCCCTCTTCCAACCAGGGCGGGGAGCAAGGGTGTCTAATGATGTTTGCGGAAAGAGGTGATTTCCTTTGTTGTCGCTATGAGACTGAAGGTCACTGCCCACTGGCCTGCTCTGCCTGATGCAACACCTGCTGGCTGGCCCCTGGGTCGGGCCAAGCCTCGCCCGGCCTTCCTAGCACTTGCCCCTGCCAGCCAGGCAGGGGAGGCCTTGCTAATAAACTCTCTTCCCAGCAAGAGAGATGCTAAAGGCTTCGCCTTCCGCTGGGCTGTGTAAAAGCAGCTATCAAATCAGCAAGATGCGACTTGATTTGCAGGTCTCCAGTGAAATTTAAGAAGGCGAACTGTAAAACGTTCAGGGAAAAGGAAGCATGAAAACATTTTTAAGGAAAGCATTTAAAAAGTCAGAGACAGACATAATAATAAAAAAAAGTTGGCAGGGAAGGTTTTATTTATTCATTTTGAGACATTGCAAAGAGCTCTGTTAGTAGCATTTATCTACCTCTTTTTTTTTTGTAAAGGCAGCCCTGAAAGCAAGTGAATTGAATTCATTTCCTTTTTCCTTCTGTGACTTTTTAAAGCATTATATGCACTGAGATCTTTTTTGCACTTCTGGGGATTTATAAAGCTATAACGTTTAGTACATAAGTCTGACTTGGCTAAACCCTGTTCGTTTCTCTTCTTCTTCCCCGAAACCCTGTCCATCCTCTTCCTCCCCAGCCTTTATGCAGGGCCTTTCTTTGTCACGCCTATGAATTTGCCCTTTCCCCTCAGTCTCTTTGTTTCTTCATGTTTTTTGCTGTTTTTCAAATCTTTCCCCTCACTTTCTTTAATTCAAAAAGCCAAAAAGGATAAGGAAATCAGAAATGTGTTTGGCAGCAGTGAAAGAAAACAGGTTTGGCAAAGCCACAGACACCTGTAGTGGAGGCAGCTGTTCTCACCACCTATTAGTGCTGCTCGAGTCAGGCTTCTGGAGCTGGTGCTGGGAAAGGGAACTTATTCACTGGACGCCCATTAAAGATGGTGAGACAGGTTTCCTTCCAGCCTATTGCAATAGAGCAAAGACTATTGCAATAGGGGAGAGAGACTGAGCTCAACTTCGAATATAGCAAAGGGGATTTACAGGCAAAGTGAGGGTGACAGTAGATGGAAGATTACTAAGGGAAGATGCCAAGGGTAGGGGGATTCTTACTGAACAAA
>NW_007727372.1:138350-153761 GCF_000696425.1 Galeopterus variegatus | reverse complement strand
AAAGTTTGGTCAAGGAGGGTGTCTTTGACAGTACTTACTTCTTCGTGTCTTCCACTAAGTGGAGCAGCCAGGGTCTTCCTGCCCTGACAGGAAGTCCTCTTGGGTCCCATCAAGACAAATTAGACCAGGTCCCCTGCTCAGCATGAACTGGAGCCATGGGAGGCCCATGTCCTGGCATTGCAATGTGCTAGGAAGACAAGCTGGAACCCTTCTGCCTTCAGAAGTCTCTGAATTTCTGGGTTTGGGGCAGCAACCACATCAAGGTTAGTTAAGCCTGCAGACTCCAAGGAGCAAATATCCAGGCCTCCCTCATGTTCTCAAATCACATCCGACTGGTGTGACTGCACCGGGATGGGTGGGTGAGACTCTTCGACTCAGCAAGCCTCCAGCCAGGGACTGGAACTTCAATCCCCTCATCCTGTAGAAATCCCAGTCGGGTGGACGACTCCCCCACCTGTCCTCTCTCTCTCCAAGCTCTATACTCTGCTTACACAGGCTGAGGGGATGGGGGTCCAAGCACAGACGTGGTCTCCTCTTCGCAAGACCCGCAGGGTGGGTCTAGCAGCTGTTTTTGAGAGTGTGTGTGTGTGTGTGTGTGGGGGGGGGAAACGCAGCTTATTAACCTTTGCTTTAGCTGGCCTTCTGAGAAAATCCAAAAAAGCACAGATTAATCTCGCCATATAAACAGCTGAGTAACTTCTCCGAGTCTCAGTTTCTTCATCTGTAAAGTGAGAGTGAGAACAACTCTCTTGTCAGGTTGTTGCAAGGCTGAGATGAGGTGATGTCTACGCTAAGTCACGCGCAATCTCTCTTTCCTCTGTCCCTCCCTTTCTTCTTTTCTTTTTCCTCTCTTGACTGTTCCCACTATTCTTCCAGGTCTCCTAGGCTAATAGGCTAGGGAAGGATCTGATGCAAGTACTGGGGTCTCAGTTCAAAATTTCTAAAAAAAAAAGAGTGTCCACTTCATTCACGTTAGAGGTGGAGCCTCAGTAGGAAAACCTGGAATTGGGAAATTACCAGGGCCCGTCAGGTGTGACAGCAACGTGCAGAGGAAGACAAAGTTTGTTTAGTAGAAATCCTCTGCTGAGGGGCTGCTCTCCATTCCCAGCTCTGCGTGCATGGTCTAGTAGGGACCCCGACAGTAGGGAGACCCCTCACCACCCCACTCCCACGAGGAACGCGCGCCACTAAATGCCGGCTGCCTAAGCACTTTGCTCCTTAGTGAGCTCCCAATTTATAGCCTGCAAGGGGAGGGGAGGCACCGAATCCTCACAGTGCTGCATTTCCCTGCCTGCCGGCAGTGCTCTTCGTGATGGATGGTAGTTTGGGGTGTAATATCTGCTGTGATGGATCACAGAGGAGTATGAAAATTCATAAGGAAGCATGAGGTTGTATTTCACGAGACTCCGTCTCTCTCTCTCTCTCTCTCTGTGTGTGTGTGCGTGTGTGTGTGTGTGTTTCTTTTGTAGCCCCATTAGCTCTCTCGGTGATTGCATAGAGCTGTGCCATTTTGACAATTTACTGTCCGCCATCTGCTCCATTCTTCCACACGTGCGTCAGAGGGAGACAGCTACTTGTCCTTTGATGCATAGAGGGTTGGCCAATAGCCCCTCCGGTTGCCCTTGAATCTCTGCCTCTCCCTCTCCCGGTGCAGCCTTGGCTGCCTGGGGAAGCGTGAGTTTGTGAGTGTTTGGCTTGAGGGTGCTGCCTTCACCCATTACTGCCCTTGCTGCTCTTGGAAGTTTCCTGATTCCCAAGATCCTGGATGCAGTCTCCGTGTAGTAGCGCTATTCCCTGGACGTTCCAGAATGGGCAGAAGGCTGAGGACAAGGCACGGAAAATTTTGGAGAGTTTTGAATAATGTCTATTCAGCTCCTTTGCCCGTATTTCAATTGGGTTATTTGTTTTCTTACTCTAAGAGAACAGACCACGCAAGGTTTTTTTCCTATCAAAGGTGAACGACATCAAATACTTATAAGCAGCACCCATATTGTTCTAAATGTTATACTAGGCTGAGCACATTCTGGCAGCCATTTCTTTTTTTAATTTGATGGGGCATCCTGGTGTGGTGAGAGAAAGCCACAAAACCAGAAGATGTAATTTGACCTTTTTTTTTGGTGGCTTGTGGGTACGGGGATCTGAACCCATGGCCTTGGTGTTATAAGGCTGTGCTCTAACCAACTGAGCTCACCAGCCAGCTGGAAGATGTAATTTTTGTCCCAGTTCTCCTCCGTTTCTTCATATGACTATAACTAAAACATTTGACAAATAAGTGCAGTGATTTGACAGGCAGGCTGCTGCCCCAGCACCAAAAGGCTCTGTGGTTGGAGCCTTTTGGAAGACAAAGGCTTCCCTGTCTGTGGAGCAGCTGTGGGGGAGCCAAGATCCCTGGAGTCCCATGACTTGTGCGGGCGAGTGGCTGGTCCTAGCGTCTGTGCTTGTAGAGAACAGAGTGATGGGACCTGCAGTGCTTGTCGGAGGTCATCGGCTTTATAGGAACCACGGAGAAACCTCTTACTGTCTCATCCCCGATGAGTGGTAGATTGTGCCTCCAGAAGCTCTCTTCTCATCTTCACCGAATCTTACACCTGGCTAGCTCCTGCAAATCACTCCCTTGGATTTTCCTACAGGCTCGGCTGGAGTGACATAAAGGATTTAGTTAATTGGTGTGTGCCTGGAAGAACTTCCAGCAATGCTCAGCTCCACTGAAGGGGAAGCTTGTTCAGGATGTCTGGATAATAATTAGGCAGTAGCTGATAGCTGTAACACCTTAACAGTCAAAGAAGAAAGGTGCCTTTGCTGGCGATTCTCTTATTTTTATCTTCCAAGATTTAGAACTTTCAACACAAGACACTGTCATTTGCCCAGGCAGGTCGCTGGGGTGCTTTGGACCTACTGATATCTGAAGAGGCTCCTGCCAGGGAGATCCTGTTGTTCCATGTTGACAGGAGAAGCCAAATCCTTAAGACACCCCTTTAACTTCCTTTCCATTTTCTCAGTTCCCCTTGGTTCCAAGAAGGGTTTTATGTAGAAAGAAAAGTGGAAAAAGGCCCCTTGGCTTAAGTAGAAAACTAAATTTGCTGTTTCCTGCCAGGCCCATGCCAGGCTGCAGGAGCACGCTGATGTACTGACGGCAGCTTGCCAGAAACATTCCAGAGAGTTTGAAATAATGAAAAAGGAAGATTAAAAAAGCTTAAGATAGGATTGTCAATGTATACTGTTAAATGCTTACCTGGATCATTAGGAAAGGTTTCATAGACATTTTGCCTTAAGTAGCCATAACTTTATTAAGAGTTAATAATGGTAGTGACAGGCACTGTTTACCAAGGGACCACTCTTACAGATGAGTTACAGATGTACTGTTATTTAATTTTCGTGGAAATTCTACCAGGCAAGCTTGCTTATTACCATTTGATAGACAAGGAAATAGAAAGGTCTATAGTTAAGTAAGTTGCCAAGGTCCCACAGCACCTGGTCGGTCCTCCAAAGATGTCTGTGTCCTAATTTCCAGAACCTGTGAATATGTTAGGCTACATGGAAAAGGCAGTTTGCAGATGGAATTAAGGAGGAATCAGCAGACCTCAAGAAAGGGAGATAGTCTGGATTATCTGGGTGGCCTCAATCACAAGGGTAAGGACAATTAGTGTAGAAGGGATGTGCTATGAGAAAGACTCGACTGGCCACCGCTGGCCTTGTTGATGGAAGGTGCCACGAGTCAAGGAATGTGGGTGGCCTCAAGAAGCTGGAAAAGACAAATGGAGTCTGCCCGAGAGCCTCAGGAAGGAGCACAGCCCTGCTGTCACCTTGATTTCAGCCCAGTGAGACCTGTGTCAGACTTCTGACTTACAAAACTATAGATATTACATTTTGTTGTTTTAAGCCACTAAATTTGTCCAAATTTGTTACAGCTGCCCTAGGAAACTAATACAGCCTCTAGGTAGAGCCCAGACTAAAAAGGGAATCCAAATTTTATCCCCTCTCCTCTATACAAAATGACCTCTGAATTGCTTGATATATAAAAATAGCCAGGAAAAACCTACCCCACCTCCTTAGCTGTTTTCTCTCCCCATCTCCTCCTCTTCTCTTATGCTCAGTTCACGTGCTTCCTGCCTCTCTCTTTCCCTTTCCCTAAATTAACAGATTCTTGCTGTAAAAGAAATTGATTCTTCACTCCAAAGTAGGTCATTATAACAAAGGTTTTAAATCATTTGGCTCTCCCATTTGTGAAATATAGACTTCACTTTATTCTTCTGTGCATTACTAGCAGTAAAAAAAAAAAAAAGGCCCATAATTTGTGAAAAATGGGATTTTCCCCCCATCATCAGTCACCTGGACAGATACATAAGTTTTCCACTCCTTTTCACTCTCTGACTCACACCTGGAAGTCAGAAGGAGCAGCGTTCACCTGCACAGAGTATCCTCTTTCTGCTTACACTGCCGATCCCAGATTTAGGAACTTAATGAAACATCGGGTCCCAAACTGATAGGACCCCCTGGATTCTTTCTTCCCATTATTTCTTTCAATTTCCAATTCTCCTTCTTAGAGCTCTTCATATTTAAATAACTCTTCTAATTTCTCAAAACTACTGAATTTATTTTGAAAAGCTCAAGCTAAGCTTTTTTGTTGAGAAAGTGTTAGAATAGTCAAAATTTGCTCTCTTTTGGCATTTTTGCCCCTGGATGCATAGGGAGGCTTGGAGGTTCTCTGGGATTGCTTCTTCACTTCGGAAGAGCACCTAAACATATACGGTGGGCCTACTCTAATCCTGGTCTGTGTGCAGTGGAACAGCTGTAAAGGGAACAAGGCACTGCTGTTGAACACTAAGATCTGAGTCTAGTGGCTCCAGAAGAAGGGCCTTTTGCAATAATCACACTACACTGCGACATCTTTTCCTTGTCTGTCCTCCTCCTTAGAAAGGAGGAGACATAATCTTTGGGCACACAGGCACCACGTCACATGTTTTCTGTGAATTACTAGCTCCTAGCACAGGATGCTTGACACACAGCTTCACATCAACTTTGGGATGAGGTAGGCCTGGGTTAGAATTGTGCTACTTGCCTCCTATGTATTGCTTGTTGTTACTTAGTCCCTTCCATCTATATTTGGCTCATGTGTAAATTGAGGTGTGAAAATCTACAGCACTTGGGGGATTAAATGAGACAACGAATTTAAAGCAGCTTGCCAAGTCTTAGCATTGCACATAGTTGGTACACAATTTTAAAATGTAGTGGTTAAAAATGTGGAGCCACATTGCGCAGGTTTGAATTCTAGGTTCCTCACATACTAAGAAAGTTACTTAATCTCTCTATACCTCAATTTACTCACTGATAGAATGGGTATAATAAAGGCACATGCCCCAAAGATTGTTGTATGGACTAAATGAGTTAACACAAACAAGAGTGCCTGGATCAGGGTTGTGCACATAATGAGTAATCACTGAATGCTATTTGTCTGCACTGATAAATTATGATGCCTTACACTCTTCCTCTGACGTCCATTCTATTCTATTTTATTTAATTTGCCCTCCTTTTTGGATCTTACAATAAATAATACATGGAGGGAAAAAGATAGTTGGTTTTAAGGATTATTCCAAAATCCTTCCCTGCCCTTTAAAATGTCGTAACTTAGGGCCGGCCCGGTGGTGCACTGGAGAGTGCGCTGCTTGGGAGCGCGGCGGCGCTCCCACTGAGGGTTCGGATCCCCTGTGGAGACCGGTTCCTGCTCACTGGCTGAGCGCGGTGCAGGCGCAGCACCGAGGGTTGCGATCCCGTTACCGGTCAGTAAAAAAGACAAAAAGGAAAAAAAAAATAAAATGTCGTAACTTAGGGCCGGCCCGGTGGTGCACTGGAGAGTGCGCTGCTGGGGAGCGCGGCGGCGCTCCCACTGAGGGTTCGGATCCCCTGTGGAGACCGGTTCCTGCTCACTGGCTGAGCGCGGTGCAGGCGCAGCACCGAGGGTTGCGATCCCGTTACCGGTCAGTAAAAAAGACAAAAAGGAAAAAAAAAATAAAATGTCGTAACTTATGTGAGCAGAGACCCAAAGCCAATTCTCCATTCTCATATTTTCTTGGGGTCCAAAGGGAGGGAAACTGTAATTTTGAAAACCCATGTTCCAGAGCTGATGAAAGTAAGACTTCCTGTGGCAGAAAAAGTAATTTCTCCCCTCCCTGGATTAGACCCAATGTTTGTAACAAGTGTAACTTCTGTGAGCTTTACACTTAAAACACTAACAACAACATCTTTGTTTGAAAAATTATATATACATATGTTTAGTTTTCTAAATAACAGCATCGCAATATGGTGTGTCAGAAATTACAGCCAGTTCTTGATTTCTTTTCATTGCAAAGAAAGATTCTGCATAACCTAAAACTGCACTGGGGCTGGAAACCAGCATTGTCAGAATTTAAATTTTTGTTTCCATCCTCCTTATGTCTCTTATGAAGTTCTATTTTCTTTGTAATGCTCTGAGTATCCTCTTTCATGAGGGGGCCACATGTGTGTTAGTGAAATAAAGACCCCCTTTAAGTCTACCCTTTCGTATAAGAGCCAAAATGAGAGTAACGACTCCCTTTCCTGTCAAGTTCCATTTCTCATCAATATCATCACATGTTTGAAGGTTTCAAAAAAAAAGCTGTTTTTGAGTTATCCAATCACAAAAAGCATCTGAAAAATGTCTGAGCAGGTGAAAAACACCTCCCTTTACATGCTCTGCTAACTCTGAAATGTCCAGATGGAATTTGAGCTGAGAACAAGCAGGAAGAATCACAGAACAAGTGGTAGTTGTTTTCAGCTAGTCAGAAGTGCCTGAAATCAGTCTACCCTTGGCCAATGCAATGCCCTACTCCTCAGTAGATGGAGAACCAGGTTTTTCAAAGTGGCTTTCCACCTGACTCCGAGCTCCACATCTGCGAGCTCCCCAGACGGATGGAAGCCCTTCACTGAACATGGGTGGAGTGCAGAGAAGGCACTTCTTGAATAGGAGCAAGCTATAAAGTTAGGATGATAAAGTTCAGTGACTCAATTTCTGGTGCTTCTCTATGGGCCAAGACTGTGGCAATATGGCTTTTGTACTTTTGCAGTGGTGTGGTGTGGCACCTGAGGTCATGGCCGCATAGGTCATGGGGCATTCAAGCAAGAAGGAGCTTACAGATCACGAGTCCAGCCCTTACAGATCACGAGTCCATGCCTCATTTTACACAGAAGGAAATCTGAGGGCCTCAGGGGTGTTAAGGTTACTCCTGCTACATTTATTGTTCACGCTCGTTGTTTGCAGTTGGTCTCTGCAGGAGCTCAAGACACCTCTCCCCTCTCTCTCCCTTCCTGCTTTACTCTTTCCAAGGGTAAGTCAAGACCCAGGCTAGTCACTATGTCTCCAGGGAACAAGAGATAGTGATGACCAAGTTCCAGGACACTGAAGTGTCCATGTGCTGTCGATCTGGAAGAAGACTCTGAGGCACTGATAAAATATCAAAGAGTTTATTTGAGCCAATATGTGTGACCATGGTCCGGGAAAATACCACCAAGTTGCCTTGGGAAGTGCTTTCTGAAGGGCCAGCAGAACTTTAGCATTTTTAGGATCACAGAGAAGGGGAGAACAAAGGGGGAGGGAGGGGACAACCCCTTAATCAGTACATCAATTTTTCTATTGGTTACAAAGCATCATACTGGCTAATGATTGGTCTGCGGCTGCATCCTCGGTATAGATGTAGGAGTGAGGGTCGCGAGATACATTTTTAGCATTCCTAAGTTAATACAACTTCTTTAGGCATCGAAAAGTCTGGTGGCAGGTTAAAGGAAGGCTTGTAGTAACAGTTCCAGAATGTGCATCTGTGGCTGTTACCCCATTCCAGATTTTCCAAGGCTGTTAGGAATTTAGCTGAATTTTGTCAGAGAAGATTTCTGGTTTATCAGTGGTAAGGGAGAGACTGACTCTGCATCCCCCTCTCTTAGAAGTTGTTCTCTTTCTTCTAGAAGGCTGGGGAAATGACAGGGCCTGTCCCCCGTAGCCTTCCAGAAACTTCCGTCCAACCTGGGAGAGACCAAGACATTCATAGCAGCAGTTCCCTCCTGAGCAAAGAAAACCAGATGACTCTTGCCTGTTTCCTGCAGAAGGGCATGTGTGTGTGTGTGTGTGTGTGTGTGTGTAGAAGGGGAATGGGCACTGAGCTCCTCCTCTCCCAGCCTGGGCTATGTCTGAAGTTCAAGTTTTGATTTTGGCGGAGAGGAGATACAGCAGGATTTTGATAGTTTGGTTCTAGACCGCTTAGAGCTACAGAGGTCCTCTGGACATTCCAATCTAGTTCTCCAGAGTTCCTCACTGAGGCCTGTGACACACCCCTTCCCCTTCCCCCGACCCGGCCCCAGACCAGCCTCAGCCTCAATGCTAACTGCAGCCTCAGTAACAAGATGTCAACGTGCTTCGGTCTTTGCGCGGTTCATTCTTTCTGTGACCTTGTGGAGGGGGTGAGTGATTGAGGGAGGGTGATAGTAGGATCAGATTAGGCAGTTAGGAGCCTTTGCTCTGCCTTTTAATTCTCCATCTCTGTTCCTTAGATCCCATTTTGGCAATATCTACACTAATCATGCTCTTAGTACTTTGGAATTATAATGTTAGCAAAACAAAGTTACACTTGCTGTGTGGCAGGCACCATTTTGAGGGATCTGTATATAATAATTCATTTAATTCTCACCACCAGCCTTTGATGTAGGTACTGTTATCAGCACCATCTTACAATTGAGGACATTGAGGCAGAGAGAGGTTGAGTTTTTTTCTTTCAAAATCACACAGCTAGGAGGTAGAAGAGTTGGGATTCAACCCCAGGTGGTCTGACCCAGATAATGTGCTGGTAATCATTGTATAACACCATCCACGTGGGGAAGTGAACTGGATCATAGGATGTATATGGCAGCGAGCTTGGTAGAGGGTACTTAGTAAAATGCTTATGATAGCGGTGATGGTGTGTTTGTACTTGGTGACTAGGAGAGCTTACATGACAGTCCGAAAGGTGTTGCACATCTTTTGGGAATCGGGCACTTCTGCCAACAAACTGAATTGAGCAGCTAATTGGCATCAGGTAAGGGAGCATGTGGATGGACTTGAGGTGCTCTGAGAGAACAACTGTACACTGGTGAGTGAGATGCAAGAAGGAGAGACACAGGAACATTGCAGGACTCGTTAGCTGCTTTGGCTTGGCAGAGCCAAAAGCAAACCAAGCCCTAGTTTAGCAGATGGGACACCTTGTAATGAGACCGAAGGGATCCGACCCAATCACAGAACCAGAAGGTTCAGAATGGAGGAGAACTTTGCGGGTTATCCAAACTGGTGGCCTGTGCCCCACATGGAGCATCTCACAGCTCAGTTTTGACAATTAAAAATAGCTTTTTAGCTGCCAAATTAAAAAATCCAGAAAGTACACTACATAAACTACACATTTCCAGATTATCTTGAAAGGTGGAAAGATCTGGCAATACTGGGCATCCATTCTCACATGTCAACAGTTGCCTTCTCTGGGTTGTGGCTCCTGACTTTAGATGAGGCATTTCAGACCCGTATTCCACAGACCCTGCCATGTCCTGTTGCCACTCACTCCTGTGACCTGCCTGTCCTGTCAGTATTTGAGGGACAACCCCCACCTCACTTTATAAATGCATAAGTAGAGGACTTGAATGGTGACTATCATTTTGACCCTTTTGATGCATAATTCCTTAAGTCATAAAGTTGCTACATGTGGCTATGACAAGGACCATCTGGGCCTTGGGTGGTGCCTTGGGTTAAATATTGCCCCCAAATTTAATCCCCTCTGTTACTGTTGAGGGTGGCAAATCCTATTATGGTCATTGAAAGGTGGGGCCTTGAAGAGGTGATTGGATTGTAGGACCGTGCAGTAGTGAATGGATTACAAATGGTGGTCAGGGGCATGGTTTAGAGGGGTTTAAAAGAGGAGTGAATGAGGAGGTTACTCTCTGCTTTCTTCTCTCTGCTTCCACCATCTTGCAACGTGAGACCCCTGGGTCACTGTCACCACCACCAGATGTGTTCCTTGGACTTTGGACTTCTGAGCCTCTGAAACTGTAAGCAATAAATTTCATTTTCCTGTAAATCACCCAGTTTCAGGTGTCCTGCTATAAGCAACAGAAACAGACTAGTACAGGTGGGACGCCTTATTCATGTTACTCTGACCCCTGGAGATGGTCAATAGGCTGGTGAGGTCGACTTAAGAGCAAAAGCACCGGGAATTAAAGTTTTTGGCTTCATCTTTCATAAAGCCATTTTGTTGCTGTGGCTGATGACTTAAACCTTGAACCATCAGGAGAGGGAGAAATGCAGGGAACCTCTATGGGAAAGAGGGCCATCCCAAAGAACAGTGTTGCCACAGCCTCTGTCATTGTTCCCGACACCCTTCTCAAGATCATCCAGCCTCGGTAATGGGCTGGATCCTTACCAGATAATTCCCAGGAAATCCTTTGATTGTTTTGCTAAAATCCTTCTGCCATTATTCTGCAAGCCCTTACAAACTTACATTGCATTTTGACTTTTTCATGCTCTTGTCTGTTTCTAAACGTAAACCCTTTTCTTTAGGTAAACACTGATGGCCTCTGCCACCCCCACTTTGAGTGGCCTCAAGAAGCATGTGCTGTTAATCCACTGGTTCCCACAGCAAAATCTGAACCTCTTGATTCCTGCTCAGAATTTTCATACAGGGATGGGCAACTTTCTTTGGCCCAATTGCGGAAATAAATTTGTTTCCTATGGAAGCATTTTAAAGTCAAACAGATCTGAGTTTGCTCTTTACTCTGCCACTTTTATAACTGAACCTCCCTGATTCTGATTTAGGAGATTTGTGACATGGGAACAATCGTCATCTTGCAGAGTTGCTCTGAAGAATAAATGATATAAGGAATGTGAAGGTTCTGCCATAGTTCCTGGCAGATCGTGGGGTTCACAGACGTTAGTTCACTGCCTCTGTGGTGACCTTCTGTTGGAGCTGACAGCGTGTAGCCTGTTATGCACTGCACGATTTATAGGTACCATGGAGAGTTCTCTTGGAACCCAGAAGAGTGGGTGCCAGAAAGGGACAGAACACTTAGGACAAGTGTCGCTCCAGCAGTGGAGGCAGGGCCTGGGGTGGAGGGAAGTGGAAAGAACCAGAAAACAAGTTGGAACTTTTACTAGTAGCAAAGCAAAGAAAAAAATGTCTTTTCTTTTTATATTTCTCCTTAGAAGGGCACCAACTTACTTTTCAGAGTGGACACTCAATAAATGTTGTTGACTGACAGACCGCAGAATGTTATAGAAGGTTTACAGGGCAGGGAATATAATATTAATATCCATGCAATGTTTTTATGTTTTAATTTTGGAAGAGGAAGCCTGAAACCTGGGGTAAAAGCTCGTATTTTCATTTGCTTCACCTGAAGTTATATTGGCAGGGACCCTCGGGGTAAAGAAGGAGAGGATTAGGTTTGGGAATGGGAAAGGGTATGAAGAAGTTGTAATAAAATATATAAGTGCGAGAGCTTGAGGAATAAACACAGATGAATTTCAGTCAGAGAAGAGAAGGATACGGCATAAAGACGTTTTGAGGGGAAAAAATACACCCATAGGGTAGGCTTTGCTGAAAGGAAGAGAGAATGTGAGAAAAGTAATGAAAAACTTCTAATATCGTAGAGCTCCCTAAGAGGTGTGCAGATATTGTTGTTTTGCGTTGATTGAGGGACCACCATATACACGGCTGGTATCTGCTTGAAAATCTAATGTATGAAAATGTGTTTGAGGGAAAAGATAAACCTAACAAGTGTGGAGGGAAAAGGGAACTTTACGCAGGAAAGGAATAAATGCATGACTATGTGATTGGTAAGGTCTTAATAAAAAACGTCTGTGAATCGGCAGGAGCTCAGTCTGGAGTTTACACCGTCATCCTCGCATCCTCCTCTAAAGCAAACAGGAGAGCAGAGGTCTCAGCAAAAGAATTTGCGTTTTTCATGATGGGAATTTAGTTTGTAAATTAACATACACTGAAAACATCCACATCTCTTGTTTATCAGAAATTTGTCAACAAGAGTCCCAATGAAGTACAAATTTACTCTTAAAAAATGAATATATTTGGGGATCCTTTGCCAACGTCTGAACTCTGTTAATGTTCTTGCTTTGCCATGACTATTATAATTTTTTTTTCCTGTCCAGTGCAAGGACTAAACCGCATACCTTGGTGTTGCCAGGACCACTGTTCTACCCAGCTGGGCTAACCAGCCAGCTAACTGACATGATTACTAAGGCTAAACTCCGATAATTAGTCAAGGTCAAACCACAAGGACATTTATTTCCAATATCAAACATGATGGCAGGTAGCTGAGCAGGCTTCCGAAATGAAAACAGATGCAGCAGCCCTGCCACCCGGGGCTGAGTGTTGGTGGGTTTTTAGCAAGCCCACTCTCAAAGCCAGGAGATATTGGGCAGCAAAGCTCTGCTGAGAACGGGCTACGTCAGGAGTTCTGAAATTTACAACATGAAGGAATTTCCTCAACCATCTGTGAATATAGGAAGGAGACTTATTCTGGAATGTTCCTGAAGTTAGATACAGAGTTGGAATGATTTTAAATCTATGTACCAACTCTGTATCTAACTTCAGGAACATTCCAGAATAAGTCTACTAGTCTAATAGTTGAAGGTAATTTAATTTTTTTTGACTTGTAAAAGAAACCCTATTTTCTTCATCTCTTTGCTCAATTCTTCTCATTGTCTGCACCTACATGTAGTCAGAATAGGCTGGGTTTTGCTGCAGTAACAACCCCACTACCAATAATACTCAGAAATTTGGTTTCCGTTATATAATTTGGGTAGTTTTGCTGCATTTTGAAGGGCTACGATACGTAAGATGAGGCGAAAGTCACTCAGGAACAAAAAAACATGCCATGTGTTCAGCTGATGTTAAAACTATTTTCTTTTTCTCTTTTCTCTGAATTGAACGGTCTTGCCGAGTGTTTGTTTCACTCACCCTCTAGCGCACTGCTGGTATGCATTTGCATGCTGTGCTGCCTTTTACATCCACAGGAGCTTCTGCCTTTGCTGTTCTCTTGCCCGAGGCTCTTCCCCTGTGTGGACGTGTGGCTCCCTCCCCTACAACTCCCAATTCATTCCTCAAATGGCACCTTCCTCGTAGGCTTTCCTCAGTATTCCACTAACATAGCAAACAAACAAACAGAACTCTTCAAAACAACTTCTGCTAAACCTCCCATTCCTCTCCCTGGTGTTGAGCACTTATCACCCACAAATACCTTTCTATCTGCATACTTTGCTTGTTCTATGAGCCTCCCTATATAGAATAAGAGGTTCCACAAGGGGCAGGGTGTTTGTTTCTGACTCGTTGTTGAGTTCTCAGTCCCTAGAACCATACCTCCACAAATGTTGAATGAATCTCTGAGATTGTCTGACCAATATTCTTGCGGACAAGTAGCAGAAGGAGCCCTTTGCTGATACAGAGATTCATGAAGGGCTGGGTTCATTTCATTGAGTTTTTTTTTTTTTTTGACAGGTGGCCAGTATAGGGATTGAACCCCAGACTTTGGTGTTATTAGCACCATGCTCTAACCAATTGAACTAACCAGCCAGGCTCATTTCATTGAGATGTTTGGTTCTAGATAAGAAGACTCATCTGTTCAGCCTGTGGCTGGACTATCCATGTGGGCTCAGATAAGCACATTGGACCGTCTCGGCCACTCAGCTTCCTTGAGTCTCCACTCTGCAGATAAGCTCTGTCTGTGACCATTCTTGCCACAGAGACACCTCTGTCTTCCCCTACTCTTGCTCTTCAGGAGGTGTCTAGGTTTGCATGTTTTATAAATTACACTTTCCTGGAGAATTCTTAGTTACTCAAGTTGCAAAACAGTAAAATGATGCCACCTGCATACACAGAAGTGCTGGTGCTTGTCTCAAGGATGCCCACCTGACTGAACTCAGTGCACACGGGCAGCTGGAAACAGGAGGGAACATGATGAATATTCAGGTGTCCCCAAAGAAGCCCATGAGGAATACACCATGGTGGACACTTTGCTGTACTTGGAAGAATGAAGGTTGATTTTGTGATGGTCATTATTGACCAAGATATTCAGGTTGACACTCTGAGCAACTACATGTGAATCACTGGGCCATTTAATGGGGGTGTGGGGGTCATGGAAGAAGAGAGGCAAAGAGCAAAAGGGAGCACAGGATACTAGCTTCCTAGGGCTGCCATAGCAAAGTTCCACAAAGTAAGTGACTTAAAACAACAGAAATTTATTGTCTCCCCGTTGTGGAGACTAGAAGTCTGAGGTCAAGTTGCCAGCAGGGTTGGTTCCTGTGAGGCTAGGAGGAGAGTCTGCTCCAAGCCTCTCTCCTAACCTCTGGTTGTTTGCTGGAATCTTTGGTGTTCCTTGGCTTCTCCTGACCACCCCAACGTCTTTCTTCACCTTCGCATGGTCTTATCCTTGTGTCCTTGTCTGTGTCCAAATTTCCCTTTTTTATAAGGACAGCAGTCATATTGGATCAGAGGTCCATTCTACTCTAATATGACCTCATTTTAACTAATTACATCTGCAACAACCCTATTTTCAAATAAAGTCACATTCTGAGGTACTGGGGGTTAGGATGTCAACATATGAATTTTGGGGGGGACACACTTCAAACCATAGCATATGATTTGGGCAGTCAGTGACACAGGGGTGGTTCAGACATAGGTAAAAGGAGTCAGTTTCTTTCAGCTCTCAGGCAAAGCACACTTAATACACTGATTTGTGCAATGCTGAATTATGTAGTTGACCACATCCTAAAATACAGCAGGTAAAACTTATAATTTATGCCACTAGAAACATTTGCATAATAATACTTCGCTCTCAAAGTGTACAATTGTCTTTCTCATCACAGTGCTGCATGGCTAAAACCTCTTGACCAAGCCCACATATCCTCATTACAGGAGTTCTGCAAACTTGCCATGTTGTCATTGGCATATTTTGAAGATTAATTTTAAATTGATGAATGTCTTTTTTGTTCTCTACTAGTATCAGAAGCAACAGTCATTTTAAAATTTATTTACTTATCATTTATATACACACTGAACTCATTTGCTAATCCCTGCCGTTAAGGGAACACAAATCAGGTCCTGCTCCTTTGGAGTCTCAGGTGGGTGGACTGAGACACATGTGCAAACATTTCGGTAAAGTTCTGGACACTAAGAAGAAAGCCTCTGCAGTTGTGAAGAGGAGGAACTGCTCCTGACGGCTCTGAAATGTCACTCTACCCTGAACTGGGGACTCAGGAGACTTCACAGGAAGGCACGACTTCTGCTGCCATCTACAGTCTCCTCCCCTCGGGGAGTTCGGGCCAACCACAGAGTGAGGATTAAGACTCTTGGTACTAGACGCTAACCTGGGGATCTCCAT
>NW_007727372.1:124658-137350 GCF_000696425.1 Galeopterus variegatus | reverse complement strand
GGCCAACCACAGAGTGAGGATTAAGACTCTTGGTACTAGACGCTAACCTGGGGATCTCCATGTACATTTTTGAGTTCTTCTGGGAAATTCTGATCCAAGGGGCTGGTGACTCTGATTTTATACATTGGAAAACTTCTTAAATAGAAGATGCCATGACAGCTAAATGAAAATCATGATTTTAAACAATTTTCCTTTAACAGACCTGGGCACGGTGCATCCGAGGCATCATGAGGCCAGATTCATTTAGTACAAAGGATAACACTGTTCAGAGAGAGAATGTCCAGCTCTTACCCATCCTACTGAAAATGAAAGAAGGGGTGGGGATTGCTCATGAGACAGTCCCTGAGAGGCGGTGACAACAGCAGGGAGGTGATTCTCTTTTTAAGAGTCTTTTTAAAAAATGCAGCACTCCCAGTTATGCTCATCTGAAGTCATTACCATCAGTCAATACCTTAATTAGTGGTTAATATTTTAGCAGGAATTAACTGGTGAGGTGGGAGAGGGGAACAAAGAACAAGTTGGGTGGTGGTGATGCTGGGGAAGGTGTCTGGAGGGAGAGGAGGGTGTGGGCTGGGGAGGAGGGGGTCTTGCTACAAGACACGGGAGAGCACTGTTATTTATTTATTTTACTCTGCTACTTAAAGTGTTGGTCATGTCATGGGTTGCCATGCATTGCTAACCTTTGATCTTATGTCTCTATTTCAGAAGGAACTTATGTAAACTTGCGGGTGATACTCCAAGAGTATTTCAGAAAGTTCATGGAGATAGAATGAAAAGATAATAGAAACCTTTCCACGAACTTTTTGAAGTACCTGTGTATGGTCTTCCCAATTATTGCTGGAACACCTGCCTGTTCTATCAGCACGGAGTCCAGCATCTTCTCTCCTGTGAATGCTTGCAAGAGCCACAGGGGTTGGCACAGTTCCAGGTGTCCCTAGTCCCTCCTTAGTCCCTCCTCCCCATCTTGGCCTGGAAGGAACTGGAGTCTACTTGGCCGGTCTGTTGTCACCACTGTTTCTTGCTGCCACATGGTGTCACTGTTTGGGCTGAGTCCTGCACAAACCCTTGTTTGCTAGTCCATCGTGCCCTGGACATGGTTCCATCTCAAAGGCTATGTCTATCAACCACTGTGGAGGAGGTTGTTGGCAGATGGGTTATGGAGTTACACTTTTTATTGGGTAAAAGGAAGAAAAGAGCTGGGGCGGGGGTTAGGCAAGGATGCGGGGTTTCACAGCTGGCACGTTTGATAAAGAGAAGGCTGTAGGAGAAACAAATACTAACAGCAGCAGAAACTGCCCATGAATTATCAACAGGGTCAGGTTGGAGTGTGTCTCTGAATTATTCACCAGGATCACACTGGTGGTTTATATACATGGACTCCAACTCCTGCTGTTTTGTGCAACTGGAATCCTCTATGGGTGCATATGATCAATATAGAAGCAAGAAGGGAGTTCGTCTGGGATGTGAGGTCAATGGAGTCGGGAAAGTTGGCCATCCTGTGCAGCATCCTGTCATCTCTCCCCTTGGTTTCAATGCACTAAATGGCTACTAAAATATGATGTAAGCACTTAAAAAATGTCTCTGTCTCTGTGTTAGTACAGTGCCCTGAGGAAGAACATGACCCCTTAGAAGGGGCAACCTGTTGTGCTACGACATGTGCATCTGTGTCCCCTCCCCAGGAACCTGCTCACCGCACATATTCTCTTGCTCGTCTTCCTGCTTGTTCTTAGACGAGGACCCAATAAACAAATTCATAGCGAGGCGTAAATAACTGATGAAACTCAGTATCCTGCCTAATGTAGGGACATCACTGAAGAGCAGCTAGTCCTTTAAGCCAAATAAGTCATCTAGTTAATTTTGGGATTTTAGGTAGTCATGAGATCATCGTCTGGGTTAAGTTCTTCTCAAGGGAGCATGACTCGAGAGTTGGGCCTTTTTATAACAATGCCCTTCAGTTTCTCGCTGCTGAGAACCCACAACCAAATCTGCAGCCCAGTGCTTCAGCGCTGTGAGTGTGAGCAGTGCAACATTTTTTTTTTTCCTTTTTGTCTTTTTAACTGACCGGCAATGGGATCGCAACCCTCGGTGTTGCGCCCGCACTGTGCTCAGCCAGTGAGCAGGAACCGGTCTATATGTGGGATCCGAACCCTCGGCGGGAGCACCACCACGCTCCCAAGCGGCGCACTGTAGCAGTGTGCCACCAGGCCGGCCCAGTGAGCAGTGCAACTTTTAAAAACAATTTCAAACACCCCTGCCATGCAGCACTCTTATTCATGTTGTTTAAATCTTGCTCTTACTAACTGCATTTTTTCTCAAATAGTATTCTCAGCACCTGAGGCTGCATATCAGGTGGGTAGACGTGGTATGGTGGCAAGTTCGCTTCGTGTGTCATCTTAAGCTCTGTCTTTCAGGGAGAAATACTAGTTTCAGGTATGAACAAGAAAATAAGTTGTCAAATTTATGTCACAAAAGGTTACGATCTCCTTTATACAAGACCTGTGCCTACTTTTAATAGAAATAATGCCTCTTTAAGAGTCTTTGTGGGGGCCAGCCGGTGGCGCACTGCTACAGTGCGCCGCTTGGGAGCATGGCGGCGCTCCCGCCGAGGGTTCGGATCCCACATACAGACCGGCCGCTCACGGGCTGAGCGAGGTGCGGCCGCAACACCGAGGGTTGCGATCCCGTTGCCGGTCCCGGTCCGGTACGAGCGCGACACTGAGGGTTGCGATCCGTTGCCGGACATGAAAAAAGACAAAAAGGGAAAAAAAAAAAGAGTCTTTGTGTATAAGGTTTTCCTCCTTACAACAATTATTTATTTCCAATAAATCTTTTGCACATCAGTTTTCTGTCTTCCCTGGCTTCATTTTCTCCTAATTGACTCTATCCTACCTTTTTTTTTTTTGCCCACATTCTTTTTTAAGTGCCTTTACTTTAGGCGTTGACACCAAGGGAATCTCCTGACATGTTGTCCTCTGTCCCTCCTATTGTCACCTGCAAGGAGTTCACAAAAGAGCTTAAGATGCTCTTCCATGAAGTGTTTGACAATCCTAGTTCTTCTAGTAGCTGGAAAATATCAACAAACAGACTGTGTTTTAGCCAGTTCCCAGTGGAATTTTATTTTATTTTTTGTCTTATTTTTCTCTTTAAAACTTTTTTTAATCTTTTTTTTTTTTTTTTTGCTTAAAAAAATTTTTTTTGTATTTTTCCCAGTGGAATTTTAAAAAGTTATGACACTAGTATGATGAGTCGGGTGGTGCTTTGTCACTAGGTAAGTGCCAACCATGGGGAGTGGAGGACTGAGGGCTCCCGTCTGTGGCGCCACATGTACATGTGCCCGAGGACCAGCATCCTCCGTGCGGTGGCTGAGTGCTGATCTGGCGTCAGATTCACTGCCGCAGCCGACTGTGCTTTGTGCTTGGCATGACAGTCACTTCGGCCCGTCTGAAGGAGGCAGCTGTTGTAAATTATAAGTGCAGATCCAGGGTATAATTCTTGGCTTTCAACATGCTGTGAAGGCTTCAGTAATTAATTTCTCCTGTTCTTCTTGCAGCCAAGGAGTCTCCACATTATTCATCTCCTTGGGCAAAAGCCATTGGTGGCTTCTGAGTTATTTTCTCATTAGGTTTATGATAGGAATTTCCCGATTGTGAATGGCCGGCTCTTGTAGTTCATTTTGCAGGTGCATTCTGACCAGGTAAGGTCTCAGCAGTAACTTAATCTGTTTTAAGCTCCCAAGGCAGAGAGTTCAGCATGGTATTTCCATTTGACCTGAGAGCACCAGCTTGGCATTTTCAAATCCAGAGGCACAGCTTGCTGATGCTTTAGCCTCTCCAAGAGGCTGGTTTCCTTCTGTGCACTTAGCAAGACCCAAGTAGCTTCGCTAGAGGGCCAAACCTGGGCTTTTGTTTCCAGCATCTTTCTAATACTTTAATAGGAAAACAAAAACAACATAAACAAACAAAAACACACCAAGCTTTCCCATTGAGAGTTTTTTTTTTTTTGTGGTTGGCTGGTAGGGGGATCTGAATCCTTGACCATGGTGTTCTAACACTGCAGTCTAACCAACTGAGTTAACCTGCCACCCCTATTGGGAGATTTGATACTTGAACAAAACAGAATCTGAAAGAGCCCTGGGTCTGGCGAGCTACGAGAAGAGGCTGTGAGGGCTGACGATGGGATTCAGTCCCTGGGTTCCAAGTGTCAAGTGCTCACAAAGAATTCAGAGGACCACGAAGATCTCTGCAAGGTCCATTTAGCATGGTCGTCCTGATGGTTTGTTTGGTTTTGTTTCCATGTGTCAGAGGGTGGATAAATTTACAGCACAGTAGCATGGAGCCCTCATATTTTTCCTGATTAGCAGTGTTCCCTCTTCAGTGTCTTTGCTAGGCCCACACAGCTGTCACCTCAGGAGGCAAAGAGCACAAACACCGCAGGCTCATGGAAATATCTAGAGTGGGGTGTGGAAGTGGAGCCATGTTCAGATGGTCAGAGTGTTGTCTGATTCTCAGGAGGCCACATGGAGGTCTTGTATCCGTGGGGAGCCAGGGCTTTCCAGCTCCCAGAGAGGAATAATTAAGAAGTGCTGGCTTGAGGGGGACACCAGGAAGTGGGCCAGTTGATCTCGAATGTTCTTAGTCTTCTTTGTGATGGAAACTTACTGCATAATGTACCATCTGCCCTCTGCACAATCCAAGGCACAGAGCAGGCCCTTCATAAATACCTGGCTAACAAATGAGTGTATGGACACCGGCGCCGAGAATCACTTGCTTTGGTGCCCTTTTTGCAATGCCTCTTGCTCTGGTTTTCTCTCTCCTTTGGCCTCCGTAGCAACGTTTCCTTCATGCTGTTCCATTGCTGCTGAAGTCCCCAGCTCATTGGGGTGTAATGTGAACGACTCATTCCTTCTGAGGTGTAATAGTAGCTAATGAGTAATTTAATGTGCTGCCCTGGAAGGTTTATGCACATTTCATAGGTGACAGGTAACTGGAGACAGACCAAATAATAAAAATAAATTCATATGAAGGGTGGAACTTTAAGTCCATTGTTGGGCACTGTTTTCAGTCAAAAGGGGGCATTTCTGTGGTTTTCCTCAAACCACATAACCTAGTCAACTTCTACTCCTTCCTTGGCATAATTTGTTTCTGGATAGAATCATAGATGGTCCATCCCTGAAGGGCCTGAGCCACGCTGGGGGAGTATCTTTACATCCCAGAGTTGAGATCTTCCAAATCCCAGCCTGGTCCTGAGCTGTGTTGGACCAGAGGGTGAAGGGTTGGGAAACACAGACAGACTCACCGTGTATTTTTCAGGTTTTTCCCCATCCAGCCCACTGTGTGCAGGCCTAATGATTCTTGAAAATAATGTGCAGCTCTGATAGCCTCTTTTTATGAAAGGCGTGTGCTGAACATGAAGTGACAACCACCAGCTCTTTAGTGGGAGGAAACGAAGAGGCCGGATCCCTTTTGACACAGGTGGGGAGGCTGAGCCCCTGGCTGGTGAGACGACTTGCCCGATAGCCCTGAGCAAGTAGCAGAACTGTGCCTCGCCCTTCCGAGCCCAGCTTACCATTGTCCTGCTCGCCCACAAGCCAGTTCAAAGACAGCACTGTCTCTGAGTCTGTCTCATCGCTGGGGCTTTGAGGATGTGGTGTCAGCAGTCTGGGCTTCCAGAGGCACGGAAACAATACCAGGTATTTTGTAGCAGGTATGTGCTGAGTGTTCCTCTCTCTCTCCCTGCATTTGGGGCATTCAGCATATAATCCTACAATTAGTTCATTAAAAAAATAAAAACCACTTGCAGGTCACCTTTAAAACAAAAGGAGAAGCAATTTTGAATTTAGCAATTTTTCATATTTGACATTGCATACCACCTCAAGCTCTGCAGTTACAAATAATGCTGGTGGGGAATGGGTCCTTTTATGCACATTTGAAGAGAGAAGGGTTATACATTATGAATAGAACAAGGCTAAGGAATTGGCTGTGTAGTGCAAGATATTTTGAGTACATTAATCAGCCCATCTCTTTTAGAGTGAGAATCATTTTTTAAAATGGGTGTTAAGTAGAATGCAAACATTTGAGCAATGCAAGCTGCCTTGATACGCCATGGACGTATGAGGGCAAAGGGAATATGATAAAACGCAGAGCAGGGCATTCAGGAGGGAGTTCCTCAGGGTGAAATAAAGCAAAGGAATGAAACAGAGCTTGGAAGAAGCATCAAGATGGTGTCAAGTCGACTTGTTGATGGTGTCAAATAAAGCAAAGGAATGAAACAGAGCTTGGAAGAAGCATCAAGATGGTGTCAAGTCGACTTACATGGCTGTGGTGCTTGGTGCATTGATTCATCTACTCTCTCCACAAGCAGCAATCAGGTGCCTGCCCTGTGTCAGCCCTGACCACATAGGACTCACATTCTGGAGGAGAAGATAGACACCTACTCAGATAGTTGCAATAGGACTTGCTATATGGAAGCAAACACAAGGAAGCCCCATCAGTTAGGAATAATTTCCTTTATAAGTGATAAAAAAAATAGTGTTAACAGTGGTTTAAATAAATAGAGGCTTATATTTCTCACATGACAAGAAGTCTGGAAGTAAGCATCTGCTGCAGTGGGTTTAACGGGTATCTCTGTGATTTTCTGGGACACTCCCTCAGTGTTTCAAGAAGGCAGTCGTAGCTCCAGGAATCACGTCCACTTTCAGGGCAGGAGAGAAGAAGCCAGGGATAACCAGCTTGGCTTGTTCATCAAGGAAATAAAAGCCTTTCTGTAAGCTCCAAGGCAGATCTCCATTGACATCTCATAAGCCCAAACTGTGTCAAATACCACGCCCTCCCTGCCACCAGCTGTAGTGGGGACAGAGATTATGAGGTCCTGGCATTTCGAGACCTCCCTGCTCCTCCCTCTACACTTTGTTCTTGACACTTGGAGGTGGACAGTTCGAAGACATCAACAAGTTCCCTTGTTCTTGTGTTCGGTCAATGGGCAGCAGTGGACAGATAAGGAAAGGAAGAGAGCAAGGGTGGGGTTTTGGGTAGCTATTCCCCTGGCTCCCTCCCTATGTGGTGGCAGCAGCTTGCATTTTGAAGCTTCTGTCAGGTGGCCTTCTCCTTCTGTGCTGGTAACTGCCAGCTCTCCTGTCCACTCGGGCCCAGGGATGTCCTACTGATGCTAGCCCCCTGGGTACCGCCATATCCATTAAGCTTTCTCTCTTGCAGCTCCTTTGTAAATAGTCCCTTTGCAAAGCTCTTCTCAAATTACCCAATCTGAACATACCATCTGTCCCCTGTAGGGACCCTGAGTGATACAATAGTGGGATTGGGAATAGGAGTTCTTTTAGCCAACCAACATTGTCTGTTAGACGTACCTAATTCCCTGGGTGGGGGGTCGTGGGGATGGGGGGTGGAGGGTGTCAGAGAAGGTTTCACAGAGGAGCTGATGTTTGAGGTAAATCTCAAAAAATAAGTAGGATTTCACCTAGTGGAAAAGGAGTTGGGGATGGAAGAGATGAAGAACCTTCTAGCAAGAGGAATTAATATGTGCAAAATCAAGGACATGTGAGGGAGCATGGGATGGCTTAGCAGCAGTTCTGTAGGGTGGAGAGAGGCCTGCCAAGTGTGGGATGGACGCACCTGCATCAGAGGAGCTCGCTTTTGGAGTTTTATCCTGAGGGAGATGGGGCACCCTTCAATGATTTTAAGAAAGATGTGGCTTAAATTGTATTTTACAAAGATGATTCTGGTGGCAACGTGGAGGGTTTATTAGACAATCTTCTAAGGGGAGAGAGACCATGTCTGAGATGATTTTTGGATTCCCATCTTTGGGGTTGCAATAACTTTATTGCACTGGATGCAGGGATTAAGATCGTCATCTGCTGGTGAAGACTCATTTTACATGCAAAATGGTACCTGTGATGACCATGGTATAGCTTGATCCTCACATCCTATAGCTGTTCTCTTTCTGATCAAAAAGGAAAAAAAAAGGGGAAAGAAGGAAGGAAGGAAGGAGGGAGGAATAGAGGAAGGAAGGAAGGAAGAGTGGGTTTGTCTGGTTTTCTGAGTGTAGACGAGAAGGAAGTGCAGCGAAAGGAAGGAGGACAGGCTGGTGTACAGACCTTCACTGAGCATGGTACCCCAAAGTCCCAAACCAAAAGGAGCAGAAGTCAACTTCTACTTCGGTTCAGTGAAACAGAGGGGGACAAGTAGGCCAGGTAACAGCACTGGTGCTTTGTTTGCATACAGGCTGGGTTCTTCCTCCATGGGCTCGGAATCGCTGCCCAGAGAATCGCTGCCCAGAAGAAGTCCTTTCTGAAACCACAGAGAAACGAGGCTGTACCTGATCTTGAGTCTTGCCCAGAAGTCATGGGCAAGAGTTGCTGTTGGATAACCCAGAAGAAGTCCTTTCTGAAACCACAGAGAAACGAGGCTGTACCTGATCTTGAGTCTTGCCTGGAAGTCATGGGCAAGAGTTGCTGTTGCATAATGACAACCAAACACAGTTCTATGGCAGGGGACGAAAGGCCGTCTTCTAACCACTACCTTGATAATATTGAAAAAGAAAATACAATCAAATGCATCCCTAGGAAAACTTGGGTAGGCGAAAGAAAGAAGATAAATTTTGGAGAGTGACTTGAAAATAGTTTTTGATAGTTGCAAAAAATGTGGCCACAGATCAGAAAACTCAGCATAACAATAACAATTCAAGTAACCTAAGAACATGCTAGAAAAAGGTGTTAGAGAACTGTTAAATCTGTCTTTAAATCATGTCTTTAATACCTGCAAAGTTGTGTTGGCTGCGATAGGGTCTTGGAACTTGAAAAGAGAGTTTTTCAGTAATTTTGAGTATCTACTCTAAGCCAGGCACTTGCCATATTATCTCGTCCAAGTCTTACAAAACACAGAAGTAGATATTATATTCACCTTACAGATGAGGGAACTGAAGCTTACAACATTTCAGTAACCTGCCCTAGGTCACACAGAAAGTGATGGAGCTGGGGTTTTGACTCAATTTCTACCTGATTTCAATGACCATGAACTTTGCCCAATGCCTTGATGCCTTCTGTGCAACTCTAGTGATATTTGTATTAGTTTTTCTGTATTTTCCCCTATTTATCCATATTTTGTTAATCAGCGTGATTCTAGATGTTTGATTCTATGAGGGCTTAAGTCTTACTCCCAATAAGAGCTTTGGTTGTGACCTTGCATCTAGGGTCTTAATCCTTCTTTAAAAAGGAAAACTGAGATCATAAAGACTCTTGAATTAATCTTTGAAATAACCTGTGGGTTTTCTTTCTCTCAGACATTTGTATAGTTTAGATGATTTACTGTGTATTTGTCCTTGGAAGTATTTGTTTCAAGAGTAGTGACCCTTGTTACCTGGCCTGTGGTTTCATTCACCTCTTCTTGCTCTTCGCTTAAAGCACATGACTTGTCTCAGGATGCGGTGGCATTGGAGGGTAAGCAAAGCCCACTAGGTCCTGGTAAGAGCAGCTGGCTCTTTGCTGTTTGCCAGGAGTGGACTTGGAGCCCTGAGAAGCGTACATGTAGTCAGCAACCAGATAGGAGTTTCTTATTTCTTGTGGGTGCTAAAGTGTGGGATTTCTTGCTGGTAGTAAAAACTCTGGAGTGCACCTCCTTGGGGAGCCAGCCACCATGGCCTTCTAGGGTGTGACCAAAAGCTCCCTGTGAGAGTGGGATCCTCTGGCCCTAAGGGAGCAATGGACATCTACGCTTTCACCTTGGAAAGCTCTTTCTCTCTGTGTTGTGGCCCATTGGCAGTTTCTGGTCTGCTGGTGGAGGTACATCCTTCTGTACCATCTTCCGTGGCTGTCTTTTGATGCAGGCTCTTTCGTCCTCGGTGCACCTTTGCCGTTGTCTTCAACCTGAGATCTGAGTCTAAGGTGGAATTCAGGTTGTCACTGATCCTAACTGAAGCCTCTGAGAATTTCTGCTGAAAGCTGGGGGTATAGTCTTCGCCGTATTAATTTCACTGGGAGATTCATTCCTCAGTACTTGGAACGTTCTTTGGTTCGAGGCTCACTGTATTACTTTAGCATTACTGTGAAAGACCCTGGGTCTAGTGTGGCGGTAGCTAGATTGTAGCAAGAAGTCGATAAACGTGTGCCCCTTTGTACAAGTCATTCTTTTCCTTCCTTTGTCTCCTTATTTGTTAAATGTGGTGGAGGAGATCTTGTGTGTCATCTCTACAGCCAGAACAGGTGTAAAGCGGGCTGAAGACACACATGCAGCACAGCTCTTCACTGTGTCTCAGCCACTTCTACCTGATTTTCCACCGTGGCACTGAACCCTTTCAGTAGTCCCATGGGGTAGTTTTATTATCCTCTCTGCTGTTCCTAAATTTTGAAAAAGGGTTTGCTGCATGCAACCTTGTGTCAGCAAGACTTTGGGGACAAGGGCTAGCTGGGCAATATGGCACTGCAATGGGCCACAGCAAGAGTCAGCTCTGTGTGGAATGGGGCTGAGAACTAAGCAAAAGGGGAAACCACGAACTGAGTGGGATAAATGGAAGCTTCCCCTCCCCACCACCCCCAAACTCCCAGAGGCCATTGAGAGATGGTATTGTTCCCATATATAAATGGAGATTTAAGCCAATCTTGCTAAAATCTCAAAGAATAAGGTGACTCAAAAGCTTAAGCAGATTCAGGCAGCTGACATTTGGTTTACAACTAATGTGGATCAGAAAATAAGGCTTTGACTCCAAAGGGGTTTTCTTCTGGGAACAGACAGAGAAACTGAGCAAGCAGGCACGCACAGGTGTGGTTGTAACACACACCACACCATGTGTTTCTTATATGACTTGTGGAAACCTTTTCCAGGGCTCTCTTGTCACGTCCCACACAACTGTTGTCTTTGGCAAGCTCTAGGGTTTTCTTTTTCTTTTTTCTTTTTTGCTATTTAGTTTCTTTTGGATTGGTGGAGAGGAAAATTTCAGAGAGGAGCTAAGATGGTGTACAAATTCCTGAACCAAAAAGAAACCAAACACCATGTGTAAATAAATGATGATTTTAAAAATTGGAAGACTGTAAGCTAAATAAATAGAAGGAATGCCTCTGTTGCAAGCAAAACTGTTGCCTTAGGGGAAAAAAATCATCGCTTCCCTAATTATCCTAACTCTTTATGAGTGAAACATACTATTCACGTCAGCAGGCCTGTTACTTAACCTCCCTCTTCCTTTATTCCCTTTGTCTCCTAATCCTGGATTAAATTTCAAATTGATAAAACGCTTTTGCTAGCCACCTAAGTGCAATAAACACAGAACTGTCTGCCATCAGGACACACTTTTATTCTTTGAGAAAAACAAGCAGGAAACTGTGATGAAAACCATTTGGAAACTGAAGGGAAGAAAAGGAAATAAATAAAAATAATAAAAATGTATTACTGCAAGTGATCTGTGAACTAGGGAGGGGGAAAAAACCAAAAGATCCCTGGCTTTGATTCATACCTTCCGAGAGGTTTCTTTAATGACTGCTCTTTTGTGTCGCCAAAGCTGTGCTCATTTATCAGTCTGTGGTTTAATCCAAACCTATCAGGATGAAAATTCAAGGAGGATGAAGGTTAAGTGACAGGCATCCCAACTTGAAAACTACAGAGTTGATAAATGTCGACACAACTTGACTGGAAAGACTGAGAGGGAAAAATCTCTCTCTAGAGCCACTGGAAACAAAGAGGTGTTTTGGCTGGGGTGCTGGGGAGGTTGGGCGAATCTGATTCAAACACAGAGAGCACGTTTTGTTTTAACAATGCCTTTAATTAATTGTGAGTCAGAAGGAGATTCTGAACTGTGTCTCTCCCATATACCAGTCCTGATAAATTTGAGGTCATAAGTATATTGCAGCAAAAAGCAAAGGCATTAATCTTAGAAAAACAGATTTTACCAAAATAGGAAGATATTTTTAGTGGTGTTGTTTGTACGTCTTCCTTTCTGACCCCCAGGATGCTCAGTGGGTTTTACTCTCTCCTCCCTTTCTCAAATGTATGTAGTCTCTCCTCTCTGAAGTGCCCTTTGTCTATTTAATATGGTTTATGTTGCCATGTAGTACAATAGCATATAGTAGGTGCTCAATAAATGTTTGCTTCATTGAGTCAAATTGTACTTGGAGCAGCTCTTCTAAATTGATTGTCTTTGGCATATTATGCATTGACGAGATCTCTTTCAGAGGGACATAGCTGTCCCTGGCAACTGCTGAACTTGTTATAGTAGTTAAGAGCTCGGCTCTGGAATCACACCCGGAGTGACCTCAGGTAAGTTACTTAACCCTTCTGGCTCCATTTTCTCCATTTGTGAGGTGGGGTTAGAATAGTGCCTACCTCACAGGGTTGTTATGAAGATGAACTGAGTTCATACTTATAAAATGTTTAGAAAGAAGAAAAATGGCATTTCTGGGAGAAATGACCTATGAATGAACATTTTCAATACTGTAAAAGAATAAAACTCTGTAGATTCCTTAGAAAGTAAAAGTTACAAGTGTCTATAGAGAAAAATGAACAGTTTGGCATGGGTGACAACCCTTTTCTCTACCCTCCATGTCCTCTTTTCCAGGAAAAAAGTCAATCTCAGAAAATATACTAAAACCGTGTAAAAAGTAATTAGTATTTAATATTCAAAGATAACGTCCAAAAAGTCCTTCTGTGGTGTCTAGCAGGTCGCCAGCACTCCCTCAGCAACGCGCATGTAAAGAA
>NW_007727372.1:122419-124139 GCF_000696425.1 Galeopterus variegatus | reverse complement strand
ATGGCATTTCTGGGAGAAATGACCTATGAATGAACATTTTCAATACTGTAAAAGAATAAAAATCTGTAGATTCCTTAGAAAGTAAAAGTTACAAGTGTCTATAGAGAAAAATGAACAGTTTGGCATGGGTGACAACCCTTTTCTCTACCCTCCATGTCCTCTTTTCCAGGAAAAAAGTCAATCTCAGGAAATATACTAAAACCATGTAAAAAGTAATTAGTATTTAATATTCAAAGATAACGTCCAAAAAGTCCTTCTGTGGTGTCTAGCAGGTCGCCAGTATTCCCTCAGCAACGCGCAGGTAAAGAAGGTGACCTTCTGCGTGTAAATGAATGAATGGGAATGAGGAGAAATCACAAGGAGGTTTTCATGACCGGTTCTTTCTTAGGGTTGATACTGACATTTCATTTTTATCTGATTCATGGATTGTCTTGTGGGTTGGCTCACATTACTCTAGTGGATTGTTTCATTTTTCTTTTCTTTTAATTAAAGAGAATCTTACCCACGGAAAAGACCAGATCTTGAATCAGGATGGCACTTCTTTGGCATCAAAAGCATGGAGACCAAGCTTTTCATTGCCAACATGTTCCATCTTTTATTGAGTGGGTAATTATTTAGGTCCATCATTATTTCCTTTCCTACAATGGAAACTTGAAAGACAAATCCTGTGGAAGAGACCACCTGCCCTTAAGGTGGAGAAAGATGCTGTGATAATGGTTTGGTGGAAACTGTCACTGGGGCCAGAGTTAGAAGACTGACTCCAGCATGCATCTCTCTCCAGGCTCTTGGGGCCAAGCCTCTGCTACGGGTTGGGCTCCCTGGCATGGTCCTGTCACCTGAGAGAGATACTGTGGCACCTTATTGGTCCTGGGCAGAGGATTGTTATCAGAGGGCCAGGGCACCCCCACTTCCTTCTTTCTCATACCATCTGCAAAGGTGGGGTGAAAAGGGTAGCCCTGTAGACTTTATCTGGACAGAGCGGGGGTGCCCTACTGACCACTGGCAGGAAGGGCACCACTCTGCCTTCATTGTCCTTTCTAACATAGACCTGCCAATTTCCAGGCAAGGAAGTGTGTCTTTTGAATATGTCCTCATTTCCTTCAACTCTGCCATGAGAATCTATTCCTGCAAGTCGTTTCTCAGAAACAAAGTTTCCTGCAATGGTTTTCCAATATTCTTTTTTTCTTTTCTTCAGAAGCTTTATATTACCGTGTTGATTCACTTCCAAATCTTAGTATTTAGCTTGTTTAAAGAGATAAACAAATATTATGATAATGACAACAGCCAATAAACAAATGGTAATAACAGCAGAGGCCTAAATACAGGAATTAATTAACAAGAAACAGGCAACAGGCCCAGCTGTCTTAAGCAATTTTGAACGCATAACTTGAAACATGGAAGATGTTCAAAGGAAGACTTGAGCGGGAGAAAAACACCACGTGCCACTAACATGCACGCTACAGATGTGAGCTTCAGCAGCAGCACCTCCATCTTCTTACAGTAAATCTGATATTGGTATTACAAGATCACATCAATTATGTCAAATTAAAAAATGTCACATGACCCAAGAGAGCTAGAGGGAGAAATTCCACTGGAAAAGACACCGAGGATAATATTATTAGCTTAGTCCCAGCATCATGTGATGCACTGTTCTGCTGTCCAGTTGTGAGGCTAAACCTGTTTATGCTTCTGTGTAACATGTGGTATTACACTGAGACTT
>NW_007727372.1:120277-121575 GCF_000696425.1 Galeopterus variegatus | reverse complement strand
CAGAGAAACTCCCTTAACTTTTCAAATAAGAAATAACAAAGCATGTATATTCAGTGGAAACCCTTTATAAGTAGTATGACCATATAATTGCCCAAACTGTGTCACTTTTGAGAATGGAAGAGGATGCTGTCACCATGCTGGGACATTAGGCAGAAATCAAAACTGCCCCAGGCAAGTCAGCATGTGTGCTACCTGAATTATAAGGCTGGAGTATAGAAGCTAGATTTGCACCAGTCTGTGGAAGATAACTAAAATGTTATTTCAACTTTATAATTTAATTTATTTTGGGAGATAGGACTTAATTTATAGTAGAGCCAATTTTACTATGTTTGATCACTTAATAATGAGTCGTTGGTGGTATATTTTTCTCTCCTGTGAACTTTTCCTTGGTTCTTAACAAAAATATTTTTAAAAATTATTTATTTGCAATTGACAAATAGTAAAAATCTTTTCTTAACCTTTGTTGTCTGCACAGTTGATTTTACTTTTGTTCAATAACTTGTCCTCCCATTGGAGAGGGCTGGACTATCAGAGTAATTTCCCCCACGACCCTCTAGTAGACCTGATGGCGTCTGGGGATCTCACTGCAGACATGGGACTTGCACTCAAGTGCAAGAATAATATTCTTCACCTTCCAAAAATTGCAGCAGCTGATTTCTGTGAAGGTGAAAACTGACAGTGCTCTTTTCTGTTCAACCATCCATCCAGTTGTTCACTGATGAAAGGGGTCAGGAAATCTCTCTCAGGCCCCTGAGAGCCATGCATTATGGTCACAAAGATTCAGCTTCTCTCTCACCTCCCAAGAATGCTAAAGTCAAACCATCAGCACACAATGACCTTCCACGGTTCAGGAAAACGTCACTTGGTTAGGCTGAGACCCAATCTGTACAGTTCACTTAATAAAGAAGTAGAAATCTTCCCTAGATGCTGAATAGGTTCAATTTGACCTCCCTATCTTGAACTTTGGTCTCTTTCATTATTTCGAATGAAGACAGTGTGGTTGACTGCACACAATTGCTGACTGTCTTACAAATTGAGAGACATATGGCCTCTGAAAAATCATGGAAGGACTGCTCAGGATGACAGATCATTTTCTGTTGGCTACTCTTGTCCCAAAGCAATTTGATAGTGCTGACTTTGTTGCACACCTGGAAATATTTCTCATCTAAACTTCCACCCCAAGTAACCCAGAGCTCTACGCTATACCTTGGAGACTTCCAGGGTTTCATCTCCAATGGCCACTTCTTTCAAAGAAGCTGTCCTCTTGGCTAGAGGGAAGGAGGGAATTCTGTGACTTT
>NW_007727372.1:66509-119651 GCF_000696425.1 Galeopterus variegatus | reverse complement strand
CCAGGGTTTCATCTCCAATGGCCACTTCTTTCAAAGAAGCTGTCCTCTTGGCTAGAGGGAAGAAGGGAATTCTGTGACTTTTTTTTTAGACTTCCTGGCAGCTTAAAACAGCAAGGGAACATTCAAACTTAGGCATAAATAATTCAGCACTGATTTTCCTTGAGTTTCATAACCAATAATAGTTTCTTTCTCTTTCTCATCACTGCTCCTATGTCCTTTACTGGGAGGAATAACCTTCCCCTTATGTCTGCCATTGACTTGGTCCAGTAGCATATTTGCAGCAGTAGCAAGAAGGAATTGGTGATAACCTTACTGGCTACAACCTCACGTAGCCCCCCAAGATATTTATAAGTTCTCTTTCCGTTTTTAAGCTACATGTCTCAGGGTTTGAGTTTTTCTATTTTAAAAAATTTTAATGCTTTATTACCGTGTGTTACTGGGGTCAGTTCCCTCCCAAAGAGAAAGCATGGGCTGTAACAGAGAAGGTCTGACTTATTACCGTGTGTTACTGGGGTCAGTTCCCTCCCAAAGAGAAAGCATGGGCTGTAACAGAGGTCTGATGTGCTTTTTGTGAAAGCTCTCCTCTAGGGCTGGGCCTCAGTTTTTAGATGCCTCAGCTTTGGGGCATTAGTAGTGTGGGTAACCACACATATTCCCCCTCACCTCTTGAGTTGCTTTTTATAGTTAACTGATTAATGAAATCTAAATAATTATGAAAATGTGGGCATGGGAGCTAAGATGAAGAAAATCCGCCTCTTTTTCATCAGTCTGCAGTGAACTCTTTCCTTTTATAGATTACCTGTCAACTCAAAAAATCATTTAAAAGTTCTGCATGACTCAGTGAGAAAGACTGAACTAATTCTTTAAAAGGAAGGCATACTTTTCTTGGAAGGAGAAACTATAATTCCAGGTATTTTTTATTTGATAGACATAGAGCTGCCTAATTTTTCCTTTTCCTTTCTCCTTCCTTTCCTTTTCCCATTCTTTTCTCTTTCTTCCTCCTACTTTCCTTCCTTGATTTTCATGATTACTGATGGCCTGCTATATGCCAGAAATTCTGCTAAGTATAGAGCAAATTGGTGACCAGGGTGTGGGTGCGAGCATGAGAAGGCCATTGCGGGGTACGGGGAAGCTCAGAGCAGGAGTAAGGTGGGAAGAGGAGGGAAGACTTTGCCTCGGATGGGGTGCATTTTCATTGAGAAGGTGACATTTGAGCTGGACTTTGCTTGAAGAGGAGCTACCAAGGGCCGAGAGGCAGAGTTCAGAAGAGGAGGAGGAGCCCATGGACAGCAGCCAGAGAAGGTGCTGCTGTGTAAGGAGAACGCCTTTGGGAAGAGGCAGCGTGGAAAGCTAGGGAACTTAGAGTGGAAGGAGAAGCAGGGCCAAGGAATGTTTCCAGGCTGAGGGGGACACTAACTCTTATTATACATCATTGCTGATGCTTGCAACCATCACGAAAAGTTGCTATGATTATACACATTTCAAACAAGAAGCAATTGAGACTTGAAGAAGCTGAGTAGTTCACCCAAGGTTGTGGACCTACTAAACGGCAGAGTCAGGACTCAGATTCCCATGGGCCTGACTCCCCAGCTAATCCTGCCCTTATACACCAGTACAAAGGAAAGCAGCGGCCTGGGTTGGGGAGGAGCAGACCTTCCAAAATCATTTATTGCATTGTGTGGCAAACAGACTCCAAATCACTGTGCACCGAGCTCCAGGAACACACATATTTCTAAGGAAACTCAGAGCTAATAGATTATCCACTTTGCAGCCTCATCTCCCTGGCTTGCACAGTACACCTCTGACTTTATTTGGCGTATGATGGACAAGGAGGGCAGGTAGAGTTCTCCAAGGCCATTTGAATGCTGTATTAGAGAATCTCGTCAGGGCTGAGTAGCTTATGCTGAGGTAAAAAATAACCTCCAAACATCAGTTCCTTAAGACATAAAACACTGACTGATCACTCATGCACACATCCAGCAGGGGCTGGAGGAGATACTTCACACAATCGTCAGTCAGAGGCTGGGGTGGAGAGGAGAGATTGCACCCTCATCTTATGACACTGACTTCTCAACATGTTGTGTTGGGATTCGCCTCAGCAGGTGAGGGTGTGCTGGGGACGTGAGAAAGGCACATAAACGCTTTGGCCTGCAAGTGATCCACATCACTGCTGCTTATCATACAGGACCAGTCTTATGGCTGCACCTGACTTCAAAGGGACAAGGGATTATAACCCTCAACATACTTGGAAGGAGAAGACAGGTATGCAAGAGTAATATTTATCACAGGGGTATAGAAATGCCAAAACACTCCAATATATCTCTTCCAAGTCTCTGAGGACAATCAAAAATCAATTCTAGGTGGCTCTGGGACTGTCACTTCTCCTGTTTCTATTTATTTTTCTTGCACTGTCTAATGCAGCAGTCATTAGCTACATGTAGCTTTTAAAATTACAATTAAATGTAATAAAATATTAGTTCCTCAGTTGCACTAGTCACATTTCAAGTTTTCAATAGCCACATGTGGCTAGTAGCTACCATTATGAAAAGTGCACATACAGACCATTTCTATCACTGCAGAAAATTCTGTTGGATAGTGATGTCTGGACCAGGGTTCCAAATAACAAATGATTTGGATTTTGCTGGACATACAGTCTCTGTTGCAACTACTCAGCTCTGCAGCTGTTATAGTGTGAAAGCAGACATAGGCAATATGTAAGCAAATAGGCATAGTTGTGTTCTAATGAAACTTTTTTGAAAAAAACGGCAGAATGTGAGATTGGGCCCATGGGCCACTTGTTTCCCAACCCCTCATCTAGACCAACTGTCTTAGTCCATTTTTCTGCTGCTATAACAGAATAACACAGACTGGGTAATTTATAGTGAATAGAAGTTTATTTGGCTCATGGTTCTGGAGGCTGGGAAGTGCAAGATCAAGGGGCTGCATCTTGTGGGGGTCTTCTTGCTGTGTCATAACATGGCAGGAGGTGTCACATGATGAGAGAGCATACACACACAAGAAGAAATCAAGTCAAACTCATCCTTTCATTCAGGAACACATCCTGCAATAACTACCCACTCGTGAGTGAATGGCGTTAATACCTTCATGAAGGCAGACCCCTTGTGACCTAATCACCTCTTAAAGGTCCCACCTCTTAATACCATCACAATGGCTAGTAAATATCCACATGAGTTTTGGAGGGACATTCAAACCTCAGCACCAATGGTCACCAAAGTGATGCAACCATTTTTATAAAACCATTTAATGAGTGTGGTAAGAAAACATGATAACTTCAATTCACATTCCTATTAAGAATAAAATCCATTCATCCTTACTTGTGTTCATTATCCTGGTTGGCATTGCCTCCTGTCTTGGTCTTTTTGTTGCATGGTCACATGTGATGTATGTCAGATGGGAATTCCACAACCTAGGGGTGGACACTGTGCTGCTCAAGGCATTGTTTTTCTTCTTCTTGTGACATAATGCACTTTGCATACCCTACCTAGTTATGTGATTTCACAAATTATATTCCCTAATTTTGGCTAAACTAAGCCTCCCCAAATGAACAAGTGATTTAAAGTATTTCTGCCAAGACACTACTGTCTATTATCTCTCACCTCACTCTACTCTCTGCCCTGCAACACCAGGGTGGGGACTCTGCAAACCACATCTCTGCTTTGTCAGTTGGCTCCCTGTTAGGCTCGGTCAACCTGAAGGTAGGAGGAGGAAGAAAGAACTTGCCTTTTCCTATTTTTCTGCTGCTTTGCTGCTGTCACCCCAGTTGGTCCCAGTTCTCAGCTTCTTGACACGTTCTGAAAGTCAAATGCAGCTGCACGAGGCAGGCAGTGACCCTGCTGAGAGATCTGGGCCCTGCTCCATTCGTCTCTCCTCTGAGCACCTGATGACTCAGCACTGGCACCTCCTTGGGGTCTGGGTCCCTGGTCCCCCGTGTACCCCAGGCTTCTAGGTCTGTTAATCACATTTTTGATCTCTGGCCCCAGGAGGGGAATCTGCTTCCCGAAGTTACTAACTCTGTGACCACAGTGTCCCCTTTTCCCTCTTAAGTCTTCCAATACCTTTTAAATGAATTCCTTTATTAAATTCTCTATTAAAATAACTTGAGTGGTTCATTGTTGGCTTATACCCTCATTTACAGAGACTCCATGGATTAAAGTGCAGGTTAATAACGCAAGCATCAGTTAACAAGAAAATGGTGGTGCTGGCAATATGAAGTAAAAACATAATGATCTAATCAGCTGAGCAATAAGCAAAAAAAAAAAAAAAAAAAAAAAAAAAAAAAAGAAAAAAAGAACTATTGAAGAAAGGATTTTTATTCATATGCATATGTGATGGATGAATCTCATCTCTGGTGTATATTGTGCTTTGAGGTATGAATTAATGATAATAATAAGACAAGGTGATTAACAAGATGATTAAAAACAAAGCAACAAAAATATGAAGAAAAACCTGTGGAATTTTTAATGATATTTAAAATCACGAGATATTCAATCTTTTTCTAAAATATACTGTACTTCATGTTAAATGTTTAGAAACAACTTTGAGGTTTAAAGAATAGCTCTTGAGTGCAGGCATCATTTCTTAATTTGGTTTAGTGCTCTACTCTCAGAGCTTAGAGAAGCATGTAGCAATGTGGCATGTAGTTGACAATCAATGTATTTGTTAAGTGAATGAATAAATACTAATGAACATTGAAAAACAAAGACTCCACATACCACTGGGAAATAGTTTATTCTTGTAGTTATGGTAAAAATGGCTAACACTATATTTGGCAAACAGTATTGCAATAAACTAAGATGCATTCCTTTGCCAGCAAATACTATTGGAAAGCCCAGAGAAAACACTGCTGATCATTTGAGGAAACAAGTATTAGAACAAACACGGAACATTTGCTGTATAGCTGCCTCAAAGTACAGATGGCTCTAGTATGTCTCAGTTTATGGTACTTATAGGTTCTGTTTCAATTAAAGAACATAAAAAAATACTTTGTATAGATCCATAAAAAATGTATCAGGATATTTTGTATGGATTAACTAACTTCTTTCAAACAATTTTTTTCTTTTCAAATAAAACTTCTAAATGTTGCATTTTTACAGTGGTTTTAATGAGATAAAGAGTGACCATGAAAATAATTTTAACCACATGCTCCATGATTCTTGCTCCTGTGGCACATTACCTAAAAGAGAAGTTATGCTTTATTCTTTTACAAGCACACACACAAATGCTCCAAATCTGTTGACCTTTTGTATGTTAACAAGTGGCTCTCTACAGTATGTTCCTGAGAAGATATTTTAAAAATGTACACTCTTAATCAGTTATTTCAATATCAAGGTGATATTTTAATCATGAATGAGAAAGTAACTGCTTTTCAAAAGATACTCATGTTATGGAAAGAGCATTTTGAAAAATGGCATTTGGAAAGGTTATAATTGTTATGTGATTTTGTTGCTGAAAATGGCCTAAACATTCTAGCAGCACACTTAACGTTGAAAAGAAAATGTTCTGATTCTTCTTGTATTACACATGTCCAAAACAAGTTTTTTAAAAATAAGAATGCAACACCTTACAGTTTGTAGAAACAAATACTTGAATTCAGGAAGGATAAAAATTCACTACCTAAATATTCACACAAACCTTTGCCAAACTGGAGGGTGAGGTTGAAAAACATGTCAGATTTTAGCAAGCGTGAGGAGCTTTTCCACTTGGATCTGCATACCTTTTGGGGGCAGGTGAAGGCTTCACCCTCACGGCGTGTATGTGTGTGTGTGTGGGGGAATTGGTGTTATTGTAAGAGGGTGAGTTCAGTCCCTTCTCATGCTCTCTTCCCCTCTTGCCTTCTACTATGTGAGGAAACAGCAAGAAGACCCTTGCTAGATGCCAACACCTTGATCTTGGACTTCCCAGCCTACAGAACTGTAAGCCAATGCATTTCTGTTGAACACCCAGTCTCAGGTGTTCTGTTACAACAGCACAAAATGGATTAAGACAGTAGGGTTGCTTAAAAATATGACAGTGGGCTCTGGGGAGTGGCAGTATGTGCAGCAATCATTGCACTTTTTATAGTTCTCTTGTTCTTACTTAGAAGTTTTTAATCAGTTAAACATAGGATGCTACTTAAGAAGGGAAAACAGCTACTGTAAAGCTTGCTGAACAAATAAAAAAAGGTAAAATTCTTGACAAGCTTAGACTTATTAGGAAAGAATATGAAGGACTAGACTTAACTTTAACTGATGCCAGCCTTGAAAGGTTGTCATCAAAAGCTCCAAGTCTGGAGCAAACTTCGGAAAACCTGGGTGCAATCAACTTTGTACTTATGTGTGAAATAATCTCCCTTGAAAAATAACTGAAAAAATAGAAATCCAAATGCTCTGAAAAATATAAGCTGCTGAATGACGTCATAAGCATGAAGAGGACATAAAAGCCATCCTTCCATGAGTGGCTTTCCCTAACAGCGTTTGCCAGCAAGCATTTAGCCTGTGGTCTCACGCCAACGAATGAGGAAGGTTTCTCTCCCTTCCTGTCAGGCTCTCACCTTTGCTGCCAGGACATCCTTCCATGAGTGGCTTTCCCTAACAGCGTTTGCCAGCAAGCATTTAGCCTGTGGTCTCATGCCAACGAATGAGGAAGGTTTCTCTCCCTTCCTGTCAGGCTCTCACCTTTGCTGCCAGGATATTTTTATTCACCTCCTGCTCCAATATGGGGATCACTGATGCCAGTGGATCCAATGAATCTGTTCATGGGAAGGGAACTTGTTTTTCATACTGTCTTCCTGGAAAGCATATGGATCCCATGTTTTGCACCCTGCAAGGTGACTTTCCACCATCAGCCTTCTTGGCACACCTCCCCCAGACGTAGCAATGAGAGATGACTATCCAGCAAGAAGCTTTTCTCAATATTTTTCCTCATTGCTTAGATTTCTTCTATCCCTACAATCTGAATTTAGGAATGAATTACCAGCTAGGTTGATCTAAACTTCAAATGAACCAATTACTGAACATCAGAACCTCAGCAGGAAACGTAAGACTTTTTTCCTCATTTCAAAGGGAATTTTGATTGGCTCCCTTTCAATATCAGTTTAAACAACTGCTGTTATGTAAGTGATTTTTACTTTTGTCTAAAGCAAAACCCCTAGAATTATAATTTTCAAGATAGAGATATTTTTTAAAATATGTTTTACGTATGAATCTGACAGAAGAGTATTTTTGCATACTCTGTATTGTATAAACATTTTATTTTAATTTAGCCAGTTCCTTATAACATAAACATCAATTGAAGAATAACATGAGAAATTCAACAGGTATTTTAAACTGTAAAGACTATTTTTGTATGTCAAGAGCTATACGTAACAGAATTCTAACATGAATGTGAAAGAAATTTATTACTTTCAAAAACTGTGTATACATATCTAGGAGATACGTGTGTAAATATATGTTTTTTAACTTTGGGAGTGAAAGATAAAGAGGTTTGGACACCACGGTCTACATATCTTGCAAGGGCTTCCTTAGGGATTAAAGGGTATAAAAAGAGCTGCTTGTTAAATGTTCAGAAATTTAGTGAACTGGTTATTATACACAGCTGTTATGAAATAGCAATTATATAAATTTACAATTAAGTAAATTATACTAAAAACAAAGGTAAAACATTTCCAAAACTAATTTTTCGTACATTATTTTACTAAGTGTTGTAATCGTTTATGCCCTTGGGGTTATGTGCTCTGTTTTAACTATGTGGTGTAAATCCTATGCAATGGCAATGCTGTTACATCTTCCAGCTCTGTGTTCAGTGACTTCTTGATAGGTTGAAATTGCACATGGTGAGCACATTTCCATCATAGAAATCAGAAGACATTGTAACCCTGGGCTTGGATTTATTGTTTTGCTGACTGTTGAGACTGAAGAAAGTGATGGAGAAAATGTTAATAGTGCAAATTAAACTTAAAAACGTGTTGAGTATGTAGCCATTACATTGTACAAAGCAAACGGATTAAATTGTCTTCCATTGTTTGAAACCATTGTCTGGTTTGACAAAAACGTTGCTCAAAAATGTTATGGCATAACTCTTCATTGTTTCACTTTTGCCTTACGTGTTAAGATAGACAAAAATCTCAACTGACATTCGTGTTGAACTATGCCTATTCATTAATTGCACCTATAGGTTGGCTGCAGGTGTAAGAGTTAGGCAAAAATCAAGGAAAGCCTTCTATGAGAATTAATTGGCCATGTGACATGTATAATAGAGTGTTTTGTACTTTACAGTATATTTTAATTGTGTGCTATAATTATGTATAACATTTTTGATAAACTTTATGTATGCATGTATGTATGTACATACGTGCATGTATTTTTTCACCCTACAGCACAGGTTGTTAAAAGTTTACTAGCTCACCACTTGTTACACATGATTTCTGATTACTTATATACCATAATTGAAACTGCATTCTGTTCTCTACTTTCTGAAACTGTTTCTTAAAAGCATAAATGTTGTGTCTTAATGCCATGTTCTCAACATGGAATATATTTCCTACATAGCATAGACTTTCTTGGAAATTCACAGGAAACATTAAAAGCTCTGAGAAGTCCTTCAGTATGGAAGCCAGTTAAGCTTCATATTAGCACAGTGTTTCCAGAACTTCTTGACCACAACTCTTTTCTCTCTCTCTCTGTGAATATTGATTTTACAATTTGGAAAATTCTGCTTTAGAGATTGGTTAACCAGGCTCATTTGAGTGCTGGATCTTTTATAACCAGGTTCCATGGCTTCATGTATAGTCCACTATATATAGTCCACACCTTGGTCCTATGATCAATAGGTTAGTTGTTAAAAGGCATCTATTTGAGTAAATGCTCAAAATCTTGTTTTCTTACTTGAAAGCAAATGTGTAATGATGGGTTACAAGTAAATCAGTTCAATGACTAAATTCATTGGAATGGCTCAGATTCTCTTTGGGAATTCAGTTGACATCACCTGTACTTGACTTGTGTTGTGGTTCCAATGCTTTGGACCCTGAATCTTCCTGGCATAAACCAGTTCTCTCCCAGTAGGTGTTAGACTTATAATAAGTAATGGAAACGTCTTTATGAAGGAGCAATACCCACACTAATTGTTCGATTTCCAGCAACATCACCTGTGAGACTTTCGTCATTGTGGAGGCATTTAAACAATTTCTCAAATGACATATGGGGAAATATTATGGAAGTTATGTTCACTGATTATTTTTGCAACATAACTAAAATTGCCTTTCAATATCTACCTTCTGTCATAAATATTTAGCTGATACTGTAGTATTTTGAGGATGTTTTTCTTAACACGTATCAGTCACTATTATGTTAACTAAGCTCTAGTAGTATATGTATGTAAAACCTCAGATGGGAAAGCATCTTAAACACCTAATCCAATCCTAACCTAGACAATATCCTCGACTCTGAACATCTAGTCTCAGTTTGAATGATTCATGTGATAGAGAACTAACTATAAACTGCATAAGCCAGTCCATCTTACAACACATTTAATTGTGAGACATTTTTCACTTATATTGATTCATGATCCATCTCCTTATAACTTCTACCTGTTGTTTCTCAAACTGCCATTGAAGGCTGCATCAAAATAATCTATTTCTCTTATTTACTCCCATTTGGGAATTCTGTGTTATTTGAAAAGGGTACCATCAATTCTTGTTAGTTTCTTCTCTTTCCCAGCCCCATGTCTTAAACTGTCCTTAGTATTTACTCACATGGCTTCTTGACAAGCTTTAGGTCTTGTCCACATGCATTTCAGCTTGTGATCATTGCCCTGTAGTCCTCAGGAGTTTAGCAATGAATTTAGCAATTAATTTAATTCCCTGGAGAATTAAATACTCCAGGGAAGATCTAGATGGTGCACTGGCTTCCTCATTTGAGACATTGAAATACTTCTTCTAACTTTATGTAAGACCGTATTGAACAACTGGGCTTACAGCTAAGATCTCTAGTATTTAGCTTTGTATAGTGGCTGCTGATTGAGACAGATCTTCCCCATTCTATCCTTTTATGGTCTTATTAATTCCTATCTGATAAGACTTGGCCTACCATTCCTGTCCTCTGTGCTCTGCTTTGAAAATTTGCTTCTTCCATATAACTTAATATTTATTTTTTTCAGTTTTATTTCATCTGTAGATTAGATCAGCCTGACATTAATACCTTCTTGCAAGTCATTAATCAAAATGTTAAACCCAAAAAGTTTTAATGCCATTTTTTTCTTTTATATTAATTTAATGTATAACAATATGTTCACAGTATAGAGATTTCGTAGTCAGTAGTTTTTATTCTATTTGTATGAAGTTATATTGGAATTGTGTTAATAATTTTAGTGGTTTATATATTTTGGACACTTTACTCAATGTAATACTTCAAAAAACTAATCATTCATTGGTTGTTATAATTTAAATATTATAAAAACTAAATGAAAATGAGTAAGTACATTAATCAACAAGGATTTCAAGGTGCATAATAGTTTGGAATTTAAATTTTTTAAAGAAAAAGAAAACTGAGTGAAATTTATAGTATTCTTACCAGGTGGTTGATCTTTTTTGTTGAAACCTGATTTTGTAAACAGTCTCGATGGCTGTCATGATGAGTGAACTCACGATTCCTCGAGTTCATCGAATAATTTGGTGAGAGACCTAATGACAATTATGCTGCACAGTCTGAATCAAACGGCTGCTGAGAATTACAGAATGTGATTGTTCATGGTTTTCCATTTTCTTAGAAAATAATGAAAATTCTTGCCATAAGAGGCACAAGAAGCAGACTGGCTGATTTTGACTCTTTAATATGTTTTGGTTCACCCTTTTAAAACACAGGTTGTGCTCAAGTTTTAGGATGGAGGTTAAGTCCATTGCATGCCAGTAATAAGTAAATCGGATCACATTGCTTTCCTACTTAAATTCTCTGCTGACTGCTTATTTTAATAAGCAAGAAATACACACTCCTTATCCTGATTTTTAAGAGCTGACGGCACGTGCCCTCACTTTTCTTTTTAGCTTTGTGTTCTCCCCTCTGCCTCAACCACTCTGTCGCTGACTGCTTATTTTAATAAGCAAGAAATACACACTCCTTATCCTGATTTTTAAGAGCTGATGGCACGTGCCCTCACTTTTCTTTTTAGCTTTGTGTTCTCCCCTCTGCCTCAACCACTCTGTCTTCTTTTCTGTCCTGCAAACAAGCTGAGCCCATCTTGTCTGAAGAATTTGCACCAACTGCCAGCAACGTTCTCCCTGGAGACCCCAGAGTCTAGAGCTTTGAATGGCTCCTTCTTTCTTATGTTTTGGATATCAGCTCAGAAATCACCTTCTCAAAGAAGTCTTCCCTGATTACTCTATCAAAGTAACCCTTTTCCCTCCTCGGTTGCTCTTTATCACACCAAGTGGTTATTTTCTTCATGGCTACTCTTGTAAGCCGTCTTGTTTTATTTATTTAAGTGATTATTTTCAGGCTACCAGCCATAGAATATGAGCTCCACGAGGGCAAGGACTTTGCCTTGTTTATTAGTTTTTATGCTTAGAACGGTGTCTGGCACATAGTAGGCACACAACAAATACCTTTGAAATAAATGAATTATTTAATTCTTACAGTGCTATGAAATCAATGTCTGCTCCCTGCTATTATCCTGGTTCCTTTTATCAGAAGCTTACCTAGGGCAACAGTAAATTGTGGGGAGAAAATCAGCTCTTCAGTAACATCACTTTCAAGGAAGTGAAAATCTTCGTCTGAGTTACTGCAGGACACCAGGAGAGAAGCTCAAAGGAAGGGAAAGGCTGCTCTCCGCGGCTCGTATCACGGTGTTTCATCTCTTGTTTATTGATTGATCCTCCAGACACACAGGATGCCACGTGGTCGAGGTGAGAGTTAAGACTGGAGCAAGAAGGAATAAAAGAACTGAAGTCAGAAATAATAGTCTGATGGAGGCTTTGAATGTGGACATAATCAGTAATTTTACAGAAATAAACCCTGTGCTATGGTCTGAATGTGTCTCCCAAAATTCACGTGTTGGAAATTTAATCCCCAATGTAACACTGTTGAGAGGTGTGGCCTGTGGGGAGGTGTCTATGTCATGGGGCTCTGCCCTCACGGACGGATTAATGCCTCCATAAAAAGGACGTGTGGGAGTGGGTTTGCTCTCTCATGCCTTTTTGCCTTTTGCCATGTGAGGCTTAGCAAGAAAGCCCCTGAGGGACGCCAGTGCCTTGATCTTGGACTTTTCAGCCTCCAGAACCAAGGGAAACAAATTTCTGTTCTTTATAAATTACCTAGTCTCAGGTATTCTGTTACAATAGCACAAAACAGACTAAGATACCCTGACTCTCCGTAAATGACTTTCTTGCCAATTTTAAGAGAAACTAGAAGTTAGACAGGCATTTTCTCAATATTCTGCTGCTAAGCCTACAAATTAACTTCCACAATTTTCCTTCCTTCCTTCTGCTGAAAAAAGTGTTGCCGTTCTGTCTGAGGGCAGCCCTTCCATCTGAGTCCTGAATCCCATCTCATCCAACTTTTTTCAGGGATCTTGCTCCATTGCTTATCCCACCTCTCCTGTATCTGCAACCACTTCTTCTGATTTGTTCTTTTTCACCAGCATTTCAACATACTCAAGATGCTCTCATTTTTAAAAACATGCTCCTTTAAATCCCTCTTCCCTCCACCCCCTCTTCGTGGACACCTCAATCTTTTTAACATCCTGGTTATAGCTACACTTTCTGAAAACATTGTCTACACTGTCTCTGGTTCATCTACTCGCTTCCCAACCTAGTGCGGTTCAGTTTCTGTCCCACCACTCTGACCAAGGCCACTAGTAGCCTCCTTGCTAAGTCCAATGATGCTTGTCAATCTTTATCTTTCCTGATCTCTTTACATCATTATCTATATCCCCCTTCCGGGTTTTTTAAAATTTATTTTAATTTATTTTTATTTTTTATATTAGCCTCCGCAACATTGCAGTCTTTCAGTTTTCCTCTGACTTTCATGGCTATCCTGGGTCCTTTTTGCTGTATCCCTAAACTGTTGACATATCACAGAGAATCTGTCCTGGGCCACTATCTTTCTTTAGTCTATGCACTGTCCCCAGGTGATCTCACTCACAAGCTTTGCTTTCAACTATGTATTGGTGGTTCCCAAATCCAACCTATATCTCCTACTCGTATGGCTCCCGAGTATCAAATTTACATATCCATCTACCTACCTGACATATGAGGGTACTTCAAAAAGTTTGAGAAAAAACCAAACTAAAAGATAACATGAATCTTTCCACGAACTTTTTGAAGACCCTTGGTATTTGTTGGGATGTTTCATAAGCAACACAGCATATAAAACAATGAATTTGTTATTTTCCTCAGAAAACTAGAATCCCTTTTTAAATTTTCTCTATTTCAGTGACTGAAACCACTACCTATTAAGTCAGCCTACCTGGAGTCTGGAAATTATCTTTGACGTCTCCCTGTTCTTTGGCACCAGTATCTACTCAATCTATGTGTCCTGTGGAGCTTCACTTCCCAACTTTCTGGGAATCTCCCTACCATCTCTATTTCCATTCCCACTACTTTAACCAAGCCATTATTATCTCTGGGATGGATTATCAGAAAAGTCATCTTACTGGTCTCCCTATCTTTGGTCTAAGCCTCTAATCTACTCTCCATGGTGACACCAAAGTGATCTTTCTAAAATGTTTGCTTTAAAAAGACTTGGTTTCTCTTTGGTCTCAACCTGTTTACAAAGCCCTGCATGATCTATTTCCTGCTTACTCCTCTTTGTCTTCTCTCATGAAATTCCGTCTTGTGCTTTATGTTCCAGCCAGCCAGGGTTTTTTTCAGCTTCTTGCATGTACCTGCACTACCACCTGCCCCACTCCCCCTTCTCTTTACTAGCACAGCAACATCTCTCCAGCTCAGCTGAGAGTTTCTACTGGGAATCAGTACCTGTGAGAGTGGTAGGTTGCCAGCAAGAGAAACAGGCTCTGGCTCACTGTACTAGGAAGGAATTCTTTGGAGGGCACAGGGTAGTGCAAAGAAACAAATGAAAATCTGAAAACTGAGGACTTGAGGGACAGAAATGAGGGCTGCTCCGGGAATCTAAGAAGGAGGAACCAGTGTGTTGTCTCTTCAAGGTTCTGCCATTGGAAGAAGTCCAGCCATTTTTGATCTTGTGTCACACTACTCAGGATTAATATTTCTGGGAGACATCACCTCATAATTGGCCTGGCTTGAGTCACAGATCTGCTCCATGAGCAGAGGGCTGCCCTCAGCGATTGATGGGAGAGTTTTCCAACTACAGTGAAATAAGTGTTCTCTAAAGAGAAAGTAGGGACTAGTGCTCAAAAGGAGGGCGAAGGAGGCAGAGCCGGCAAAACCAGCAGATGGCCACCAAAGCAGCAATTGCAGATGCCTCGAATTTGAATTAGGTGGCCTTCCCATTGCACCCCCATAATACTCACGTGTTTTTTCCTTCTTATAGCACTCAGTGGGATTCTTGCTTGTTTGTAACCCCACTAGATGGTCAGCTTCATTAGCATAGTGACCAGCACTTAGCAGGTAATCCATAAACATTTATTTAATATAGGACAGAAAGAATAAATAGACTTAAGGAGATGTATGAAACATGCTCTGAAAGGCTTTTGAGATTGGCTGGTTTATGTTATATAATTTTAAAAAGAATGAAACTGGAAGTTTTTACAAGATTATCAATGCCAAGTAAGTCCAAATCCATATGAACATAATATTGTGTAGAATCTGAGCTTCTTGAGGGTAGAGGAAGTATTTTCTATTTTTTACATTTTTGTATCTCATGTAATGCTTAGTGTAGAATTTACACAAAGAAGCCTCTTAATAAGCATTTCTTTTTTCTTTTTAATTTTTAAAAATTTTTATTGATTATATGTATTTGTGGGGCACAGAGCTGACCATTAGCACCTGTGCCTAAGATCAATACCATCTGCATGCCCACTACCTCAAGTTGCAATTGTTCCCCATGCCCCCCACCCACCCACTCCCCAACCCCCCACCCTCTACCCCCACCCCCCGGCAACCCGAGGTCTGCTCTCTCCCTCTGCAAGTCCAGCTCACTGCTGTGGTCTTTCTTTCCTTCCTTCTTTCTCTCTTAGCTCCCACTTATGAGTAAGGATGTGCCATATTTCTCTTTCTGTTCCTGGCTTATTTCACTGAACATAATTTTCTCCAAGCTCATCCTTGTTGCTGCAAATGGCAGAATTTCATTCTTTTTTATGGTTGAGTAGATTTCCATTGTGTATATATACCACATTTTCCTTATCCAGTTGTCTGTCAATGGATAGGTAGGTTGGTTCCATATCTTGGTTATTGTAAATAGAGCTTTGATGAACATGGGAGTGTGGGTATCCCTCCTACGTGATGATTTCCATTCTTTTGCGTATATACCTGGAAATGGGATTGCTGGATTGTATGGTAGACATACCTGTAGTTGTTGAGAAATTTCCATGCTGTTTTCCATTATGGCAGTAGTAATTTACAGTCCCACCAAAAGTTTAGAAGAGTTCCCCTTTCTCCACGTCCTTGACACCATTCTCAGTCTTTTTGATTATTGCTGGTCTAATTGGGGTGAGATGATATCTCAATGTGGTTTTAATTGGCATTTCCCTGATGATTAGTGACGTTAAGGACCTTTTCAAGTACCTGTTGGCCATTTGTAAGACTTAAGTATAAGACCTGAAACTATAAGAAAACATAGGAAAAACAATTCAGGAAGTAAAACTGGGCAAAGACTTTATGAGTGAGACCCCAAAAGCACAAACAACAAAAGAAAGAAAGAGAGAAATGGGATTATATCAATCTAAAAAGCTTCTGCACAGCAAAAGAAACAGTCAACAGAGTGAAAAGACAACCTACAGAATGGGAGAAAATATTTGCAAACTATACATCTAACAAAGGATTAATATCCAGAATATAATAAGCATTTATTGAATTAAGACTTCTTACGGAAATTGCTTTTGTATTCTAGTAGTAATATGTTAATCTTAAGAATACCTTAATGTTTGCTTCTTTTTCCTTTTTCCTTTGTGAGTATGCATGGTTGCAGTTTTTAATACCACTAATGACTTTGAAATGGGACATTGACTCAGAATTAGTGACAATCAAGTGTTAATGGTGCTTGGCTCTGTGGCCTATCAGCAACTCATCTCAGCCGATCATTAGTTCTCAGAAAATAAGCTGGATCAGGCTTTTCCAAGACGTGGCCATTTAGAAAGATTCCTGATTGTCCATTATGACCTCTCACTCATCTTTCATTGCATTTTCTATTTTTACGTCTTCTTGGCTTGTGCTTTTGATCAAAAGGAGCCATCTGTGCCAGATACAGTGGGTAGGTAAATGAGAGGAATTAAAAAAAAAAAAAGGAAGAGAAATAGAGTAAAATATTCAACTTGAATTCCACGTACTCCATAATAAAATTATGGAACATAATTGCCAGAAACGACCTTAGAGATTATCTAATTAAACCTCTCCATTTCTCATTTTATAAATGAGGAAACTGAGACCCAGAGAGGCTAAGTGGCTTTCCCGAGGTCGGTAAAAGAAAAACAAACCATATGCAAATAACATTCTGCTTCTCTAAGCATTTCTGAATCCTTTCTGTTCTTGGGCCTCCCACATAGACTCATCTTGATGAATCAATTTGCAAAAAAAAAAAAAGTGATAGAGAAATCAATCAAAATTTCATTAGTGCGAACATCACTGATACACTTTCCACTTCTTGATCTGTGAAACTTTGGAGATTGGCATCTTCACAAGACAATAATAAGTAAAGAAAAATAAGCAGATAAAAATTGGAGGTGACATCACTGGGATAAACTGATCGGCAGCTTCTCTTGGCAGGGATTCTGTGAAGCTAATTATGATCCATCTAACCAGGGTTTAGCAATAGGTCAGTTAATACAGATGCTCAATTCCTTCCTGTTAGATAGATTTAACTAATCTTTAATTTATTTGCATTGTGTTCTTGTGTAATGTAGCATTTCTGGATTTGTTGGCCCTCAGGTTCATCCCCTGCCCTTTCCTGCTCTGTTCTGCGTCATACTCACTGGGCCACTTTTAGTCTGCTTTTTCCAGGCTTCCTTGTTAGCTGGACAGGGTTTGCTGGAGCTGGCTTGTATTCGTGTGTGAGAGCTGGCTGTTAAATGTTCAGAAATCCTGTGAACTGGTTGTTAACGCCAGTTAAAGTCATCATCAAAAATGAAATGATCTAAACTTACAGTTAAATAAAGGATACTAACAAGCAAAAGAAATATCGACTCCTAACTCATCCTAATTATTTTACTACTATTTTTTATTATATGGAGGAAACACAATGGTGTGCTGTTGTGCTTCTCTTCACAATGTCTCATTCGGTGATTGCACACGTGGGAACTTGAAATCGTCCAGGTGAGAGTATTTACTCTATGGAAATTGGCAAGTGTCACAAATCAGGGCTTTTTTTTGGATAGTCAGCTAGATGCTGTTATCCAGCTGTTTGGCCAAATGCTCCCATCCAGAGACATCTTGGAAAATGGGTGGAAGGATGTTATGGTTTTTCATCTCTCACCCTGTGGCCTGGGGACATCTCTTCCCCTGCTTACTATAGTTGTCCCTAGATTGGAAGGGTGGTATCAGCTTCCTGCTGCCGCTAACCTCTGGGTTGCTTCAAGGTCCGGCATTTGCCATCGAGTCTCTCAGCTCTTCTACTATCATGTAACCAGCTTCCAGCATTAAATTATTTCTGCTTTAAATATGCAAATGGTTTTCTTTTTCCAGTTTAGAACTTGTACGTATAACAAATTTATTTAAACAGGTATCTTTTGTTTTCAGTGGCATTTTTATGTCAGAGCTTACAAAATTGTATTAGAGATACAAATCATTCTCTTTGTTCAGAAGAATTAAAGACACAGAAAGACTAAGCAATTTTCCACAATAAGTTTGTGAAAAGCAGTACATATTTCCCTAATAGATATGAAGGTACTTCAAAAAGGTCATGGAAAAATAGAATTAAAAGATAGTACAAATCTTTCCATAAACTTTTTGAAGTATCCTTGTACTGAGTTTTGTAAGCCTCACATTAATATTTTGAACTAGAGCAGATATAAAATTTATTAGAACTGCTGAATTCCTCCAGTATTTTTTCGAGATCTGAGTTTTGACCTGAAGTTCATACGCGGCCTTTGTTTAGTTTTTTTGTTTTGGTTTTTTGCTTATGGTGGCCAACTGACATCCAGATTCAGAAATTTGGTAAAATCTCTATAATTTTAAAATATTGAGCTGATTTTTGAAAACTGAATTGACAGTCAGCTAGCTGTTTAGCTGTCATAAAAAATAGCCTACCAAAAAATAGCTGTCAAAAAATATAGCGGTTGTGCCTGGGCTCACTCTCTCTATTTATGAAAGTTCATTAGCTTATGATTTTATATAATGACCAAAATCCACAGGATTCTATGGGATAGAGAAAGAGACAGTTGCCAGGGAAGGGCAATTTCTTCTTTTCTTATGGACTGTTGTAACATAGAGAAAATGAATTTCACTTAGGGAATGACTGAATGACTTCATATTTCATCTCATAGGGCAGCACTGATTTTCAAATTCTGCTGAAGTGGCTTAGATTATAAACACTGCTCATGTAACTTTCTGTCTTGTAAGTCTCCTTTAGCGCTCTGTTATTAAAATATTATGAGAGAGAGCGCTGGTTAAATTTGCCTACATGGATACATTTATATCAATGCAAGATGATTAATTATAAGTTAATGCGCTCGTTCAGTAAAATATTTTAAGGTGGCATAATGATAAGGCTGCATTGATAACCTGCACAGCCCTCTGTTAATGTTATCAAAAGCCAGGTGTGAGGCGATGTAACATCTTAGAGGGGCACGCTGCAAGCCAAGCGGCTTTCTGTAGGTGTCATACTCACCTTTGGCCACAAGATGCCGCTCAACAATCCATTATGATTTAGGTCTTTTGTTACAAGCCAAATGGCATTTCCATTTATTTTACATGCCCTCTCTCTAATTACATATTAAAACTCATGGTGGGTGGGTTGCGGGGGTGGGGGTGGGGGCGGAGGAGACCCCGACTATGAAGGCACTTTTTAACTTGTGTGTGGGAAATTGATATAATTTATTGAAGGTATACAAAATCAGGCTAAGAATTCAGACCATAAAATTGTTACATCCTCAGTTTCTGTGCTTGTGTGTGGACATGCCTACACCCGCCCAGCCATCCGCCTAATCTTTTATGTATAGTCACCAGCACTATTTGCGCCCTCTACCCCCCACCCAATGAATTAATTTCCTGCTGGCCCCTGCTAGCAACACACAAAACAACCTATTTATGTAACTATTCAAAATGTCAAAGGATTACCTTAAACCAAAAACACAAAATCAGCTTTCTGTGTTTCAGGAAGCAATTAAGTAGTCACAACATGGCAGTCCGTAGATGAAAGCTCCAGAAATAATTGTTTACATAGGTAATCACTGGGAGAAGATAATTTTATTTCCCAAGTCCTGTCTTAAGCTGGAAAAAAAAAAGTCAGGAAGTGAAGATCTCTTTGATAGAGATGGCTCTGGTCTTTAAATTTTCCATCAAATTTGCCTAGATTTAAATTTACACTTTGTATTTTTTGAGATAAGATGCAGGCAAGGCTTCTCAACAAACTTGTGTGTGTGTGTGTGTGTGTGTGTGTGTGTGTGTGTGACCAGTGTCTAAACAAATAAAGACCTATGATCGTAAGACTGGGTGGTCATATTATTGAAAAACTTCAAATTCTCTGAGAAGTGAAAGGGCCAGACTTTAGATAAGAAGCATCTACATAAGGAAATCTCTCCTGTGAATGTTTTGTAGGAAGGTTACTTTGCCCTTTTCCGGTATTAATTTGGCCATGACAGAAGTAATCTGGCCCCTAGATAAAATAGACTCCCTGGGTGCTGTGATTTCCTGGATGTCAAGAAATAACCCTCCACCTATTAAGCCTTAGCAGTCACTTTCATTTTAGTATGAGTTGGTTTTCAGATACTTTGGCCTGAGCTGGCTGAACACAGGGTATTAGCAGATGGAGGCGGGTGATCAGCGGAAACAAACATAGGAGACCTGGATGGTGGTGAGGGGAGAGACAAAAAGCAGCAGAAGTGGGGGGAGAATGACCTAGCAGTGGAAATAAGGAGATGCTCTAGGAAAGCATCCACCTGCAACTCATTCTTATGACTGGATCAACGTGGTGGTGGGAACATTTAGGTAAGGTAATAGAGAATGAACGGACGGGCTATTCTCTGCGGAGCCCTCTGAGCCAGCTTTCCCATTTTCAAACCAGTCCTGGCTTCTTATACCACCGACACACACCACATTTCTTTCTTCATTTTACTCCTTTGTTTATTCTTATAAATTCATCTGTACAGCATCTACTCATCTTGAACTTACCATATGCCAGGGACTGGGTTAGGTATGTGCATACAAAGATGAAAAGTGTTCAATTGTGGGATCTACAAGGAGAAAATCACTGGAGCTGTTATGCAAAAGCCTCGTTTTTTCTTAAAAATATCCTAACTCATATAGTGGGAATGTTAAATTTTGCTTTATTTAGTACAAAAATGGTAGAATGAGAAAAAGATACAGCTTCTTTAGATGAGTGATTCTCAAACATTCATATGCATGGACATCCCCTGAGGATTTGGTCAAATACAGACTCTGATCCAGTAGGTCTCAGGTGGGGGTTAACACTGCATTTTAACAAGCTCTTGGGTGACACTGATGCCGGGGACCACACTTTGAGTAACAAGATGCTAGCCAGACCTACTATGGAGTGATTAGCTACCCAGAAAGAGAGAAGTTTCTTTCAGTGAAGTGAACCTTTCCTCGGTTAGAGAGGCAGGAGGAAAAAGGAAATCAGACAAGCCTCTGTGAGAGCAGGACGAGGGTGATCTGTTTGTGATGAATTGTTCTCTGCCACCTGACTGCTGAAGTTTTTCAGGATCAGACATAACGTATCATGCAGCAGACATGGGTTTTCTCCAAGGAGGGGCACCGATCACCGCCTGCATCACTGTTTTGAAACATCACAACCAAAATGGCTTTTATGTTCTAAAAGAAGCAGCAGCAGAAGAAAAAGGCACTGCTTTTGAAGGGAAAAAATAGTTTTCCGATAACCCCCATTAACTACAGGGGTCATTGTGGCAAAATGAATGGGATTAGAAATCTGCTAAAAGCTGCAGTATATGGTACGCTGTGACTGACAAGCCGTTCGCTGAGTAGTTACAAATGGGACTAATGGTTTAAACTTGTTAGTCATTGTCAGAGCCTCTGATCCTTGAGTCAGCCATGGAAGCTATGGCAGAAATCGATAAGGCACCACTTTCCGAGGTGAACTGCTAGACCATAGAGATTGCCTGGAGGGAAATGCTGACTTCCCTCCCAGGCTGCCAGATGAAAGCAGGCAGCTAAATCTCCAGGAAGATTGACCACACTGCTCGGGGCAATTAGGCCTTTCACCACTTTGAACGATGATTATAAACGGGGGAGAGGGCTGGGAGAGTGAAGGGGAGACAGGTCTGCATGACAAACTGAAAGCTGGAAGCCGTTTTGGGGCGCCTTGTCAGTTTCATGGTCACTGAGGGCATTTTTTTTCCCTTTGCCTTGTTCAGATTATTATACAATGAATGTTCCGGGGCTGCCGCTTTTCTTTCTTTTTTCTTTCCCTTTATTTTTCTTTAGAAGCTGGAGAAGGGAGGACAGGCAGGCAGAGCAACACTTGGTTGATGATAAACTGTAAACTGCAGCTGAACTCCATTAATCCGTTCAATCCCTAAAGCCTGGGGCCGGAGAGCTTGTCGGAGGAGGCTTCCTGTTGGGCACATTTCAAAACAATCACATTCGCATTGTTCAGTGCCTTTTTGGGTAGAGCCCTGCGAGGGTGCCAAAATCATCAGCGAAAGAAAGTGCATGTTCCCGCAACAATTACAGACAAGCTGCAGATTATCAGCAGGCTGCAAGGGGCGAGTTGCTGGAGCCCGTTTGGCAGAGGGCTCTGCTTTGGAGAGGAGCCTCATATCTGATGCACACAAGGCTGCACCCAGCATTGTTATTAACAGCATCCAAGTGCTCCATGGCTGCTCAGGCTGTGGGAAGCCCAGATGTGCAAGAGGAAAGAAACGATGGGAGATGGGCGAGGCTTTGCTTTGGTTCTTGGGCAGAAAGGCAGGGTAGCTCAGCCTCATCTGGAAGAATTTCTGGCCTCTTTCAGCTTCATCGACTTTGCACTTCTGCTCAGATTTCAGCTGGGAATGCATCTCCTTTCCATTGTTCCTATTGTTGAGCTCTATGCTCTTTCCCATATTTGCTTCATGATTGATTTGTTTAATTTTTTTTCTTTTCTTACCAGGCCCTGTCTCTTCTTCTACTGTTGACTTTATGTTGTGCTGTAAACCATGTTCTGCTAAGTATTGTTTAACTGTCAAGTGGTTGGGGAGGCAAGATGTTGTGAGAATAACTCCAAATCGCTACTCTGTGGGAGGGCTGTCAGGCAAGGTTCTCGGACCGTTTCATCACCCCGGAGAATGCAGCCCTTGATGGAGAGTGATGAAAACTCTACTTTTTGAAGTTTGCGTGGTGGCTGGTAACTGGGAACATGTTTGCATCTTAAAGATGTGTATACCCTGAAGTGAAATGCTGAAACAAGAGGGTGCTGGTAGGACATGAGAGCTGTGTGTCCTTAATGCTGGTGGTCTCTTCCCTGGGAGGGGCAATTCAAGATGATTATTCCTTGTCACTTTCTGGTGCCTGGAAAGAGAAGCTCAAGCTCTAAGGGGGCAGGTAATGGGGCGTATTTTTGCTCATCTGCAATTTACTGAACAACCATGAGTCATCATGAGTGTCAGAGACCTCAGCTCAGATGGCTCCTGGACAGATGAGAAGCTTCATGTTACCTACTTGAGATCCCACAAGCATGGATCAGCCAATGATGAAAACAGAGACCCACGGAATGTACAATACCAAGAATGAGCCCCAATGTAAACGATGAACTCTAGGTAACGATGATGCGTCCGTGTAGGTTCATCAATTGTAACAGATGGGTCATTCTCATGGGGGATGTTGACAGTGGAGGCTGGGGGGACAGGGAGTATATGGGAACTCTCTATTCCTTCTGCTCAGTTTTGCCCTGAACCTAAAACTGCTCTAAAAAATAAAGTCTATTAATAACAAACAACCCCCCCCCCAACCAACAATGAACTAAAGGGGCAATTATAACCACTATTCAAATCTTACTAGCAATAAAGTAAGAATAAAATTAAGTAAAATAAAATGAAGCAATTTATTTGATTTGAAAGATTCTTGCAAAGTGAGTGAATAGGACCTTCTCCGAGCTCCTTTATAGTGTGAAAGGAGAATTCTTTCTGCAAATCAAATACATTTAAAAGGAGATAGTAACTCTTATAGGCAACCAGGGAATGACCTTAAAAAATAGTTAATAATCAGGGAACTCTTTGGTCCTAGAAGAATTTATAGTATTTGGAAAAATTTTCAATCTTAGGAAAGTAGTTTCTTAATGTATTCTTTTTAGCTATGGTTCTTCTTAAATTACAATTCTATGGAGGATGATAGTGGATGATTCTAGAGTACTGGGCTGGAAGGTCGGACATGAATTCTAGGTCTGATTCTACCCCAGAGCACACTTTGGTGAGCACATAACTCTGTATCCTTGCCTCTCCTAGCCTCTTCACTAATCAACTCTAAGGTCCTGTGGTTGGTAAAATAATCTCCTAAAAAGTCCATGTCCTCATCCCTGGAACCTGTGACATGTTATATTACATGGCAAAAGAGACTTTGCAGATGTGATTGATAAGGATCTTAAAGTAGGGAAATTATCCTGGATTATCAGGGTGAGGCCAATGTAATCACGAGAGTTCTTAACAGATGGAAGAGGTAGGCAGAGTCAGGAAACAAGGTGGGAGTGATGCAATGTGAGGACTCAACCTGCTGTTGGTGACTTTGAGGATGCAAGGAGGTCACAAGCCACGGAATGTGGGCAATGCCTGGAAGCTGGAAAAGGCAAGGAAATGACTTCTCACCCACAGCCCCAGAAGGAATACAGCCCTGCTGTCCTCTTGATTTTAGCCCAGTGAGACCCATTTTGGACTTCTGACCTCCAGAGCTCTCAGATAATCAATCTGTGTTGTTCTTAAGCTACTAAAGATTTGGTAACTTGTTAGAGGAACAGGAAAATAATACAGATCCCTTTCAGCAACAACTTTGGATGATACTATGACCATGCAGTGTATGGAGGGTCACTAGAAAATTCCCAAATCAGATAGTGATACGCACAAAACGATGACCAGCAACAATGATTTGAGTGTGAAACTTGGGGCTCACTGAAGATCAGGCCTGCAAAAGCAGATATCAGTAAGCGGGAACATAGAACACCAGAACACATGAAGGAAAGAACAACCGTGGAAGAGATGTTTGTGGAGGAAGAAGCATTCTTCGGCATTTTCTTATGCTTGGGGTATCGGGAACAGCTCTAAGTACTTTTCTTTTCTCTTTTCTTTGATTGCAGAATGGAGAATGTTAACAGGTGTGGCTTTAGGAGAAACTGAATCTTAGAATCATAAGGGGCCACTGTGATTGATCTCCTTGTAATGAATGTCTGAATTCGTTCTACAGCATCTCGGAAGACTGTTCATCATGATTCTGGTGGGATTCTGCCAGTGATGAGGTCCTCGCTCCTCCCCAGAACAGCCCTTCGATTATTGCACAGCCCTAATTCTTAAGTAACATTTCTTATACAAAACCAAATTCTGTCTTCTCCTAATGCTCACTCATTGTTCTTGCTTTCTTTTTTATGCCAATTTTTAACTCTCAGAAGACCTCAAGATAAAAGCATCTGTTAGTGAGGGTAATATGGGCATGGAGTTTGGGACAAAGTTCAGAACCATAGATGTAGGGGTTAAAACCCAAGTCATCTGCACAGGGACATAGGCATTCAGATTTGGGGGGTAATTTAAATGTACTGAAGAGACTGAAACAGCTATGAAGTATTCCACTAGTATTTTTACTGCTCTATCCCCAGAGCCTTCTGAATAATGCCTAGCTCATAGTAGGTGCTTAGTAAAGATTTGTTGACTTATTCCATTAATGACAATGAAGGATACCAGTAAGAAGGAAATTATAATATATATATATAGAATATATTATATATATTCTATATATATATAATACATATATAGACCCTGAACAATCAATACAGATTCATTAAATTAGGAACAAGGCATATTTTGAAGTTTATGACAGTTTTTGCTTTTTTCTTTTTTTTTCCTGATTTTTAAGTCTGCAAGCTGTGCCCTGTGAATATCTTTGAAGGGACTCTGTGCTTTCCAGTGGGACTACAGGAGGTACGCAGAAGTACTTACATACTTTCCTTTAAGAAAGCTGTGAGCTCACTGGGGAACCAGGAGGTCATTGTCTATTATTGAAGAGTATTTAGCACTGTATTCCTCGCAGGCAATCTAGTGAAGCCACGTGGGTAGCTGTAACCTTCCAGTAACACACGATATGGAGGTTACATTGAGCCTGGAACAATTAATCAGCATTAAGGCATAACAACTAGAATATGGAAATATTAAAGGTCCTCCACGTTGATAGATGGCCAATTTATGCTAAGATCCATCAAACGTGTTGGGGCATTTGGAAGTATCACTGTACAATCACGACATGGTCATTATCAAGCTGCAAATCGTCCAAAGAAATGACATGCCTCAGTAAGCAAGATTCGCCAGTGGAGCCTGCCTCTTTCTGAACTCATGAGGCCGGCTTGCTATAAACAAAGCAGTGCAGCATGTAGATTAGCTCCCGTGCAGCCGCTGTGCAGCCACCGCATGCAGAAGGCAATTATCACACAGAGGCAACTCCACATGCAGGAACTAGCACCTCCTGAAATATGACCACCTGCACTTCACTGCAGAGGGAGGTGCCAAGCTGAAATGCACACATAGTTATGGAAGAGCCAGATCCAGGTGTATTATAGAGAGGACAGGAGCTGGGGTTGTTCCTGAGCAGCCGCTGCTGAAACGAAGCAGTTGGCAGAGGCCATTGTGGAAAACTCTTTAGTTCCTCTGAAGTCTGAAATAGGCTACTTCTCCGGATGCCACAGCACATTATGTCCTTTGTTTAATGTGGAGGATATTAAAGTTAGGGCATTATAGATTTTCCTTTTGTTGAAATGTACTGGACATGACAATTGCTCACTTTTCCTAGAGAACCCCTTTGTCTAGGAAGGAGAGCAGGCCCAGTGGATTGGAAGATTGATGAACCCAGGATGGACCAACCAGACTGTACCCACCCCCCCATAGTTTGAAGCCTGGTTTGGTATTTGGATATAAGGTGATATAAAGCTGGGCTTGGGCTGGTAATTTCTGCCATGCTCAGTGAAGTGGGAGTGGCCAGTCTGTAGAGTGAGAAGGAACCAAGTGGATACACAGACACGTGGCTGACAGATGACATGGTCAGAAAGAGAACGGTCAAGAGGTCAGCTTCCGACTGCATTGAGTTTCAGTCTCTCATGAGGCCCTGCTGCAATTTCTCCTGTTGGTTTCTATGAGATATCCATATATCCTTTCATATGCCCCCTTTCCTTTATCCCACTGTTCTGAGACTGATTAAATGACTCTTTCCTTCCTCACCCCTCTCCCAGCTTTGACCGAGTACTTACCATGTAAGAGAATTTGTTTTGGTGATTTAGATATATCATCTGGTTCAATACCCTCACCAACATTCAAAGGTAGACATGGTTATTTCATTTTGTCATAAGAAAATAGACTTGGAAAGGTTAGATAGCATCTCCAAAGTCACACAGTTGATAAGTGGGGGAAGTGGTGATTTCTATTGAAGTTGCATTTGCATCGAAATTGATTTTACATTTTCTGTGAAATCATTAAACCACCTACTATATAGTAAATGATTTATGTTATAATTTGAAAACACAATCTATGTTGAATTACTGAATCAACTTGGGAATATGACTAGAAACCAAATCATCTTTATTTAAAAAACTAACACTACCTATGTTTACTTGAGGGTGGAAAACTTGCACCAGCCTTAAAGAAGATAGGCTATGTGTAAGAGTTTTTCTGCAGTATAGAGATGGGGTAAAAGTTTTAGAAGCGTTACCTAGGCTATTTATAACCTATTCTTGATGATCTGTCAACTCTGTGATGCTGAAAAGGGTAAAAGAGGTCATTGGATATTTCATGAATTGCTCATGAAATTAGTAATATCTGGAGGCATTTTTGATGATTACTACTTTGGGGTAGGTGGGAAGGCTAATACTGGTTTCTGGTCAGGGATAAATCCTACTATGCATGGGACAGTCCCCCCACCACAAAGAATTATCTGCCCCAAATGTCAATAACACTGAGGCTGAGAATCCCTGAAATGGATATAATTGCCCTCCAGGCTGACACACTGTCAAAAAATCCTCGCAGTGTTTATTCACAACATTGACTTAAGACTGGGAAGACACTGTTCATATATATTTTACTTTGGAAGAATAATATACCAATAAATTATCATCCATTAAAATAATAGCAAAAATATTCCATCAAATTACCTGGCTGGCCACTTAATAAGACCCTCGGGAAGTGAACGTGACTTATAACAGGGTAGGTTCTGACAATGAGATTGAAGTCAAAGAAAGAATAAGTTCAGGAGACCAACCTATGACCAAGGGTCAAGAAAATGGAAGAAATACTATTTATTTGAGTGCCTAATAGTAGACATCACACAAAGAAATTTATAGTATGTATTATAGTTTTTTTCAGATAAGAAAACTGAGTTTCAGTGATGTTAAGAGAATGTAAAAAACATTAAGTTCAAGAGAAAAAATGTCTCCAAATTTTGTAATAAGACAGGTATTTTCTCTCTTTAGACATTTTTCCCATTCTGAATGAGTTAGGAGAGTTAGTTGACTTCATTGCTTAGGAGGAATTTGAAATGTACAAGTTGAAATTTTCAGACTGGCTAATTCCATAAACAATACTTGCCATGCTTCCGCTCCATTGTTTTACTGCCTGTGTTATTCTTGATATTACAGCTAATTCTGTAGATCAGTGTGTTAGACCTCTAGAGTATCATTTTCTTTCAAAGCTACAGTCATGCATTACTTATATCCTACATAACTTCTGGCAAAATGAGCTGCACATAGTGGGTATAATGGATATTTTAAAATATTTTTGGCTGTCTAGATTTCAGTCCCTGTTTGTATCGGAGGAGAACCAACCATTAAGTTGAGAAGCAGAACTCTTGTCTCCCATTATGAAAGCTGAAAGATTTATACCTTGCCTTTTCCTGCCTTCTGGTCACCAGGTCAAGGGTCATGTGACCTAGTCATCGCCAATATGATGCTCTCCTCTTGAGTTTTGGAAGTCAAGGATTTCAGATGCTGCAGTTGTAAGATGGAAGCTGTGTGAGTTCCTAAGTCACTAGTTGGATAAGAGCTTCCTGGAGGAACTGAATGACTCATACCAGACAGTGTGAAATGCTAAATCAGTAAGATCTACTATTTGTTACTGCAGCCTCGCCAAGTCTATCCTGACGAAAGCATCGATGAAAAATGTTTGTCAATAAAATGCTTAAAAAACAATTACCCACTGAGATAGAGTATTAAGAGTAAGAAACAAAAGTTTTATAGTCCAACAGGACTATTTGGAACTTCAATTCCACCACCTATACTAATTGTGTGAGTTTAAGCAATAGTTGAAAGGAACCTGGAGATAAGTACCAGACAATGTTTTCTCATTCATGCTAGAAAGAGAGAACATATGAGTCTAGGGAAACTTGAGTGGGATAAATCCCATTAAAGCCCTCCCAGCTCCAAGACAACATATTCACCAAGAAATCTTCCCATCTCATTTTAGTTTTTCAAAATGGTTTCTCTATTTTCCCTGAAATGTATTCTATTGTGTTTTTCACACAATCATCTCTTATGAATTTGGATGACATGAGCCTTCAAAAAAAAAAAAGAAAGAAAAAAAGAGGGCCTCATTCATGCCCTGATGAGCTGAAATGGCCTGTTTCAAGTCTGGCAGCCAGAAGTGAAGATTCCATAGTTCACAGGGTAGACCTTGAGGCTTCTCTTGCCGTCTACCTCTCTGCCTTTCTTGACGCAGAATGCTCAGGTGCTTGTGCAGGTGGTGCAGATTTAGCATCTGCTGCCCATTGCCTCCTCATCTTGCATCCTCAAAGTAGCATGATGGAAATTCAGCGTCACACGACCTGAAACTAGCATTTCAAAGACATTATCCTTTTGTGCCAAAGAACTCACTCTAATATAATGTCCAATCTTCCCACAATTATCACATTTACTTTCCCTGCTGAGCACTCTGAAGCATTTTTGCTAAGTAGTTACAGAACCGCAGTGGAAATCGTCCTGGTCTCTGGTGGTCAGATTTGCAAATTTATCCCAAACCCTTGCAAACCCTGTACACGTGCTTCACACACGCAAAAAGCCTACTGTTATGCCAAACAGGTAAGTGGGTTATTCTCAGGGCCCTCTTGGCCATTAGTCTTACTGCAATGGGACTGTTGTGCACTGGACTAGAACTCCCAACAGCTCCAATTGCTGCCTGCTGCATCACTGAATTTTATATTAGCACGCAAATGAAACACTCAACCAAGTGAAAGGAATTCATAATGCTGAGGTTTCTTAGGATCAGAATGTGCTGTGCATTTTGCAAAAAGGATTGTGGCTATCTATGTGCAATGACTAATCTAGATAAATTGCCACTTTACGACACATCTGGCCTCAAGTTGTTTAAATTAGTGGAGTTCAGCTGTAGAACACCAGCTGAACTGGAGCCTACAAATTCATATGCTTCCTACACATGCATAAATGCTAAATGATGAGCCTGGTAATGATTGGGAACCCCTCATTTCTGAGAGACTGATAAGCCAGCACGGAGTTTCTTTGCTGAGCATTAATTAGGGTAGTGTAATAAAGCTTCAGAAGTAGTCCTCCAAGTAAGATAGTTTGAATTAATGTTTATGTAAGCTCTTGATTAACCTGAAAATACCCTTAAAAGGTAATATGAGAAAAGCTTTTTTCCACTTAATTTGGCATTTTAGTAAATATCACAAGTCTTTCCATTGCATACCTGTTCTCATAATAATCACAGCCAAAGTCTTAAAAAACATAACAACTTGGGCCAGCCCCATGGCTAACTCGGGAGAGTGCGGCGATGGGAGCACCAAGGCCGCGGGTTCAGATCCTATATAGGGATGGCTGGTGCGCTCACTGGCTGAGTGCGGTGCGGACGACACCAAGCCAAGGGTTACGATCCCCTTACCAGTCACAAAAAGAAAAACAAAAACAAAAACATAACAACTTACTCAATATGTCTTTGCCATTATCTTCTTCTATGTCTTCTTTAAACAATGACAAAGGTCTGGAATTTGTTGGAGAGGTTATCACCTTCAGGGGGTTCTTTTTAGTAGAGTCATAGAGTTTAGAGTTGGAAGGACCTTAGAGGTGTTCTATTCCAACCATTTATCCTACAAAATAGAATACTGAGGCCCTGTTTAATATAAATCCAACTAACACCAAGATGTGGTTGCCAAGAAAGCTCATGCAATATTGAGCTATACTGAATCAGAACAGGAGTGGCACTAGTGCTGATGATTTCACCATATTCTGAACTTCCCAGGTTGCTCCTATGACATAGTGTCTATTTCTCGTTAAGTGGAACATTGACAAGAAGAGCTGATTGATGAAAACAGCCCCGGGATAGTAAGAGATCTTAAAATCATGCCAAAAGACAGTTGATGGATCTCTGCATGATGGAAGACTCCAGAAGAACTTGACAGCTGCCTTTGGATTAAAAATAAGGGAGGTGGTTTGGAGGCTTGGTCACAAGGAATGTGACCAGGAGGTCTGAGAAGCCCCAAGGCTTCTTGCAGAGTTTCTGTACAGGGGAGCATTTATATATTTGGGCCAAGTAGGTCCATGGAATTAACCAGGTTCTCAAAGACTAAAGACCAATGTGCTTACTTTTTCTGTATCTGAAGGGGGCATAACCATGACCAATAGCTCTGAGTTGCAAAGAGGCAGCATCTGGCTATGTAAATAATAATAATTTAAAAATTGGAGCTATCTTCTCATGGACTGGTCTGCCTGCAGGTGGAGAGAGTTTCTTACCATTTGACATTTCTCAGTCCCAGACTTATCAAGGGTGGTCTAGACAAGATTGTTGCATCAGAGCAGAGCTGAATTCAACTGCTTCTACGGTTCATTCCGATTTTGAGTTTCAGAGATTCTGTAACTCACAGATACTAAACAACTCTTACAAGTCATGTAGGGTAGATCAAAAGTGTCTGTATTTCTCTCCTATTATCTTACTGTTCCTGATTTGTCCTAGCTTAAAAGAAGTACATTTAGATCAAAAATCCTCAACCAAAACCACTCAAGTACTCAAGGGACTCCCTAACCACATTTTAGTAAGGAATAGTTTTTATTTTAACATTGGTGTATCTTATACAAAATCTTTGAATATATGGGGATACTAAATTAGGAGACCTCAAAGGCTGTAATTTTTCATGAAGTACAATAATAATTCTATTTCGCTGAGAAAATGCAGTTTCAATTAATCTTATCATTGTATAATTTATTGAAAAATTAGAAAATATTAATAAAACTATTATTAGCTTTATTATTATATATTTATAATTATATATGTGACTTGTATTATGTATAAATATTACTGGATATTTACTAGGCATTAGGCAGAGAACCTAGTGCTTTATAGGTATTATCTCACTTAAATTTTACTGTATTTAATAATGACAGCATTATTATTATCCCTATTTTACAAAAAGGGAAATTAAAAGTTAGAAGTTACAGGGCAAATAACTATTGGGACTAAGATTTCAACTCAGACCTCTTTGGCTGCAGAGTCTATGTCAACCATTTTCCGTTTCTGCCTCCCATATTTACTGAGTGGCAAAGCTGGTTATATAATGAGATTATTCCCCAAGGACTGTGGTGTGGAGCAATTTTAGTTAAGCTGTGCAGTTGCTCTCTATGTGTCGCTCTGGCCAGATCGAACCTCATTTTCCAGAATTCCCTTCCCTGTACACATCAGATAGGCTAGGCCAGAGAGACATCCTCGTGGGGGGCTCGGAGGGTGGAAGTCAAGTGCCGCCACGTCGCGCTGCCATGCGGGGTCGCTTTTCTGCCGGCTTACCTCGCTGCTGTGAGGCAGCGGCTGGCCTGTGTCTGCTCACTCTCTCCTACACCCTCCTTCTGCTTCTCCAGCTCCTAGGCCGGTGCCTGAGTCTAGCTTCATGGACCCCCTGTGTCCTCCCCAGCTACTGCAGGACACTCACATCATCGAGGTCAAGGTCAGAGTCAATAAGAACTTTCAAGGGCTTTATACCATCCTCGAGGGATTCCAACCTTTCCTGCTTTGAGGAAATTCTGAAATTTCAGAGTTCTGGTTAACTGTGCTTTCAGGCTTCAGCAATACTCCTGGGGACAACGCCCTACAGAGATGGCCGAGCCAGCCCCTCCACCGCGTAAGTCAAATCTCTGAGCAAACTCACCCCCCACCCCCCGCCTCAAGCTCCTTCTGTCAGTCAGGCAGGGGTCAACCCTAGTCCCACTTTCTACTGCCTCTCTGACTGAACCCTGAGCAGCTGCCCTGACTTGTGACTTGTGGACTGAAGCTGGCTATTCCTGTCTTCTGTTACTGTCCTCATTACTGGACCCTGGGAACATTCAGTGAAATCTGTGAAACAGTAAATCTGTCTCTCCATATTTCAGCCCCAAGAGGAGAGAAATATGGATGTCGACAGAGTCTAGGAGGACATTCCGAACAGAAATGAACACTCCTAACCTGCAGAAGGCAGCCTTGAGATAGCAGAGCCGGGCCGTGGGGTTTGGTTCTTGAGGCTCATCTACAATGTATGTGCTGTGTGATGCTGGCAAGTTACTTACCCTCTCTGGGCCTGTCTCCTCATCTGCTTAAAGGGATAGTATTAGTATCTGCCTCATAGGGTGTGTGAGGATTAAATAGTTAGTATATGGGAAGTGCTCAGAGCAGCGTAAGCATCGTATCAGTGTTTGCTATCGTTATGATGACTGTTGTGTTTCTATAGGAGAGGGCAGTGGCCTGTCTATTCTTCTCTGGGAGTGTTTCTGTTTCTTCCAGATTTGTAGGGAGTGCAACCCTGTGCTACAGATGCCCTAGAGACTTTCTTCAGACTTTCCTGTCTCATCTCACCACCTACTCCTCTTCTTTTTGACTCTATCTTGCCTCTCTTTAAATCTTTTTTTGAGTGTCAAGAAAGAGAACAGGTGAGTTGGGAAGACAGCAGAGTTAGAGGGGTGAGATAGGGTGTAGGGGAAAGTGAGCAGACACAGGCCAGCTGCTGCCTCACAGCAGCGAGGTAAGCTGGCAGAAAAGTGACCCCGCATGGGAGCGCGACATGGCCGCGCTTGATTTCTACCCTCCGAGCCCCCCACGAGGATGTCTATCCTGGCCTCGCCTATCTGATGTGTACAGGGAAGGAAATTCTGGAAAATGAGGTTCAATCTGGCCAGAGCGACACATACAGAGTTAGAGGGGTAACTTCTTTCCTTAGATCAGTCTGGAGAGAGTTGGGAGTATGACATATGAGGACAAGATAATGGTCCTCACTGAGGACAGTCACGTCGGTGTCAGGCCTTCACAGTAACCACAGCCTGGGCAGAGCTTGCTGGTGCTAGCAATGTGTGTCCTGTGCTCAGACACACTGAAAAAGGGGTGGGATTGTGGTGGAAAGTCCGTTCTTACTCCACAATTGAGCTCTTTTATGCACCTTTTAAAAATAAGTGTTTTTTCCTTTACACACATTCTAGTACATTCTTCTCTGGCCTTCTGTGCAGCAGCTCACCTTTTCTGGCTCTGCAAGATAGGAGAAACCTTTTGAATGCAGCTGCTTGTTTGGGCTGATACAGGGGCTCGAGCAAACCTTTATTCGTTCCTTTTAGAAGACAGCCTCTTCTCATCCCTTTGGAGTTTCTTCTTGCCAAAGTGGCTGCTGTCTGGCAACCAGGTGGTCTAGCGTGGTCAAGTTTCAAATGTCACCATGCACATGACAGTTCCAAGGACCAAAGTCAAGGATTGAAATGCCAAACCTTAAATGTCCCTCAAATACATGTTTTCCCAGCTAGTGACTTGCCACAGAAATAAACAACCATTATGCAAAAGTCACCCCTCCTGCGTCTCTCATTCCCTCCCCATGTTCCAAAGCTATTACAAGGAGTACTTGGTGATAAAAAGATGTCTCAGTGTGGCCCACTTAGTGTTCTCAAGCATAGAGATGAGAGGTGGGAGGGCCCATATGCCACCAAACCACTAAATGACAGAGTCATCCCTGGCCTAGCTTTCTGAGTCACTGTGACAGACACAAAGGGATCGCTTTTAAAGCTGCTGATGACACATCAGGAAGAGGGATGAGGATGTCTCTGCTTTGGAAAAGAGACTTAAAGAATCTTTCTTTCTGACTTGAAAATAAGTTTTGAATTCAGACTTCTTAGTTTTCTTTTTTAATATGATGCACAGAAAATAAAAGGCAAAGGACGGGGTACCTACCTGCAGACTCCCAGGAGAGACGCCTGATCCAGTGGCCTGTGCATGCACCAGCAGAGAGAACAGGGCACACTTTGTGCAGTGTAGGGTGCTGGGGATGGCATCCGTGACTACAGGGGGACATCGCACCACAGAGCAATGAGCCAAAAGAAACATTCCTATTCAACTCTCATGGGCTGCTGTAATTCAGTCTCCTCACCCTGAAAAGCAAATGAGTCAAGCAAACTCACGCAGAAGGCTGGACTCGTTTCCTTTTGAGGAGCCCCAGGAGAATTTGCGCAGTGTCTTTCTGTCCACACACACCAGTTCTTCTTTTGTTGCTTGTGGGGTTACTCATCCATCTCTGGATCCAGAAAGGATCAGGAGAAAAGAGAGGATGGCCTCTCACGAAGAGGAGGGCCAGCTTTTGTGATTCTGAGAGAAGAAAGGAAATGCTCGTGGAGCTCTGATGTCTTTAATATTTGCCCCTTGGAGAAATCCGGTAGCTCAAGCTGCGTGAAACTTGCACACAACTCCCCAATGAAAGCAAAAAGAAATACCCACCATGATCCAAACTCTTTCATCGAAGCAAACAAATCAACAAACAGAAAATAAGCCCACACTATATGCCCTCACTGAGGCATCGTGTTGCTAAGGTCTCCAGGATAATCCCCTTCTGGGATTGTGGCTTTGTATCCAAACCTTTTTTTCTTTAGTTATTAGGCTGTCTACTAGGTTAGTTAAAGCATGTAGATCTTGAAAAGTGTAGCTTTTCACATTTGTGAAAATGTTTTAATCGTGCAGTGTTTTCTTTATTCACTAATTTATTGATTCATTTTAAAAGAGGTTCATGAGCACCTTCTGTGAACTAAGCACAGTCCTAGGCATTCCGTGGTGAATATGACAAGATTCCTGTCTGCAACTGGCTGCTGGAAGTTGGCTGGAAGGCTGGAGGAACAGGCATATCAATAGTTGAAGCTAATGCAGTCTGACACGTGCCATGAGAGAGGGAAACTTGTGCTGTTTTGGAGCTGCAGAGGCGGGACGGATAGCAGACTGGGTGGCAAGGGGAGAATTAGAAGGTTTCTTGGAAGAGGTGATGGCTGAATGAGTCCTGAAGGGGAAGAAGGATTTATGTAGATAAAAAATTGGAGGAACGGTGTTCCAGATAGAGTAGTTTCTTTGAAGGTCCCAAAAGGAAGACTGTGTTTGAGGTGCTGGTGGTAGTCTAGAGGAATTATAATATGTGGTGATGAGTAGGGGAGAGAAAACGAGGCTGGAAAAATGAGTCAGGAGCCAGATCTACAAGGGCTGCTTCTTGTAACAGTAAGAAATTTGGATTTTTGACTAGCTGTGCAAAAAAAAAAAAAAAAAAAAATTGGATTTTAACCCAAGAGCAATGGGAAGCCAACAAGCAACACAACGAGATATGCACTTTAGAGCCATCACCCCAACAGCAGATTGGAGGAGAAATAGAAGGGAAGCAAGACCTGAGACAGGTGATAGTTTTAAAGACACGTTCATTCATCCAAAATGTTCCTGACAGTGGGTGTAACAAGGTGTTAGAGGTGGGAGACAGATGTGGGGAGACCTGAGTTTTGGGGATTTAGAATGGCTTGGACTTTAGTGGCAGCATGGATTTGAAGGGTGGGGCAGAGGGAGGTGTCAGTGGCATGGGCAGCTGGCAGGTGGGAGCACTGATCACGGAGACAAAAGGGAAGGCAGGCGGGCACCACACTGAGAAGCGAAGTCGAGAGGTTGTCGCACGCTTCAGAACTTCCTCGTGGTGAGAGGGATGGGCTCCCACCCAATTCAATTATACTCAACAGCCATTTCTTGACAGATTAATGTGGGCCAGAGACTGGGGGTGTGAAGATGATGTCAGTGCCCCCCCAGCATGGTAGAAGCTCATGAAAGACCATGGGGCTCAGTGTCTTCTGAGGAAGAGGGACACACACATATAATCTTAGTTATAATACGGTGTGGTGTGGGTACTGGTAGGAATGAGTGGATTTCTCTTGTTTGTAAAAGAAAACCCAGTTCCAAAAGATTTGAACAATAATGGGTATCCTTTTGGCTCTTACCTAACAGGTTTATCGAGCTTGATTGGATTCATGTTTGGTTTGACTTAGTGGATCAGGGATGTCATTAAGGATCCTGTTCCTGTTGCTTGTGATTGTCTTCCACAGTGTCAGTGTCATTCTAAAACTAACCTCTCATGTTGGCAAGAAGCTTCATTCTTTTCCCTTCTCCAGGAGCTCTCTTAATAGCGGGAATGCTTCTTTCTCCAAAGTGAGCAGCAAACCTCTCCTCTTGCGTCTTAGGCTTGATTTGGGAGTCATCTGTTGCAGCCAGGAATTAGGATGATTGGTTTAAGCCTAAACCTTACACCCTCAACAATGTGGGATGCACAGGGGATATGAGGATGCCCAAATAAAAATTTGGAAGGTTACCGAGAGAGAAGAAAATGCTTGATGGAGAGGGAGGCACAAATTCTACGAGAGCTCCCATCTCCGCTGGTATGTCGAGGGTGCTGAGGGAGCACAGGGTGGGGAACGACTGAGTTTTTCTGGTGGAAAGTATTGGAAGCATTGACAGAGTCAGGGAACCTCAGTGGAGCTTGTTTTAGTCTGATTGGGCTGCCACAACTAAATATCATAGATTGAGTGGCTTAAATAACAGAAATTTATTTTCTCACAGTTCTGGAGGCTGGAAGTTCGAGGTCAAGGAGCTACTTGATTCACTTCCTGGTGAGGGCTCTCTTTCTGGCTTGTGGACGGCCACCTTCTCCATGTGCCGCATGGCCTTTGCTTAGTGCACATGTGTGGAGAGAGAGATCAATCTCTCTCTCTTCCTCCTCTTAGAAGTCCACCATCCTATTGAATTGGGATGTCACCCTCATGACCTCATTTAACCTTAATGACCTCCTAATCACCCTGTCTCCAAATACAGTCACATTGTGGGTTAGGGCTTTAATATATGAATTGGGGGTGGGGGAGGGCACAATTCAGTTTATATCAGAGCTTGGCCCTGAAACATGAAAAGCCATTTTCCAAAGCATTTTCCACTCCAAGTGGAGAATGTGGAGTGGGGAGAATAGTGGAGGCTGCTTCATGGGGAACGAGGACAGTCAGAGATGGTGGCTCAAGTGCATACAGCTGGTACACGTGTGGATATGCAGCTGATGTTTTACACCTGTGTTAGGATCCAGAGGAACTTGATGATTTTCTAAGAAAAGTTAAACCTCCTATGGTCAGGGCTAAGTAACAGTATCTCCATTACCCTGAAGAAAATGTCACAAATCCCAGTCAGGTAAGTCTGGAGGTGCAGCCAGAAACCACGACTCGACTGAGACTTGGCATGGTATTTACAGTTACTCAAGCCATTTCAGTGCCTATCAGCTGGCATCGAGCACTCCATGTGAGGAGGGGTGAACGTGTCCTGAGCACAGGAAAAAGCTTCTCCCCAAAACTAACTGTGGATTTCTTCAGCTGTCTTTCCACTTACCCCGTGGGCCTTTTCTAGGGCGATTTCTGTGGCCACACAGGGAGGTCATAGGGTTGGGATTCAGTGAAAGAGAGCATGATCTCCAGCTCTGTAACCTCTGTATGTGTCTAGGACTTTAGGAAATGAAGACAAGGTTGGAAGAAGAGAGAGCTTGAGGCATTTCATTAATTTATTAACTAATGACAGGGTTTCTGGTTGGGGGCAGGGGAAGAAATATTGAAAGCTGTTAAATGGAAGAAAGCAGACATCTCCAAGCAACTGTAACTCCTTGGTTTTAGAAAATTAACCAGTTTAGATTTCTGGGAAACCCATAGTACTCCAAGGTTCTTAGAAAAGTGGGTGCTCCAGTTCCCCTCTATGTGTGTAATAAATGAGGGTTAGATATTGGAGAGGCAATTCTCTAATGTGCGGGGTCACTTGGAGGTGGGGGGAGGGGATGGTGCAGTGGCCATAAATAAGCCTTGCGCTTGCTTCAGAGTCTCTCTTAGAGCCTGCAATGCTAATTGTGTCTGGGAAACTGAGGCAGCACATTGCACTTGGTTGTCATTCCCTCAGTGGCCATAAATAAGCCTTGCGCTTGCTTCAGAGTCTCTCTTAGAGCCTGCAATGCTAATCGTGTCTGGGAAACTGAGGCAGCACATTGCACTTGGTTGTCATTCCCCTGACCTTTGTCTTTCAGATCTTAATGGACATCTGCCAGCCTTATGCTTGAAGCTTTCTTGTAAACTCTTCTGGCTGGCTGTCAACCTGTTCAGGCTCCATGAGCTCGTTTGGGTCACTCTTCCTTCCCTTCTCTGTTCTTAGCAAGAGATTCTTGCTGAAATCTTTTCTTCGTTTGCTCCATTCTGGAAATGTGTCCAGATTTCTTCTTGCTGCTCCCCTTTCCTCCTCTCACCTCATGGGTCACTCTTCCTTCCCTTCTCTGTTCTTAGCAAGAGATTCTTGCTGAAATCTTTTCTTCGTTTGCTCCATTCTGGAAATGTGTCCAGATTTCTTCTTGCTGCTCCCCTTTCCTCCTCTCACCTCACCCCTCACAGCTGTCCTGCCAACATCACGTGTGTCTTGTTCTATTCTTTCTTCCCTCCCACCTTTGCCACTTGCTTTCAGTACAGCAGAGATCCACCTTCTTTTCAGGGACTCACGTGACATACTTTTGTATTGATGACAGCTGTATTCTTGCCTGGCTGAGCTCCTTATCCTGCCCTATGGACTTTAAAGTACAAAGAACCTCAACCTTTCAGTTCAGCACATATTGTTTTCCTGGGGGGCAGGTATTATTTTCAGTCTTTTTTTGGGGGGGGGAAGTAGCCTTCATGATGCCTCCTCTGTCTGTCTCTGAGGTACAGAGCACTGACCTGGGGTCAAGGGCAGGTCTAGCACTCACTGCTTGATCTGTCTAAGCCTTCCTAATGCAGAACATGCCATCTAATTTCCTGATGTCTCCCCCCTCCCCTACTGTGCCCTGCTAAGCCTGGGAGTCTGTGAACTGCATTTTCCAGGCTCCCTTGCCCAGCTGGCTTCCTGTTGGCATCTACGATCAAGAGGCACTGCTTAGGCATCAACAGATGGGAAGAAGAAAGAGGCTTGTGGCTCTGGGCTTACTCAGTGTGGCACTTGCCAAGGTGTGCTGGTTTTTGACCTGGCACTCTTTCAGTGCTCCCATCCTTAGCTGTGGCAAGGCCTCTTCTGTGGCTCTAAAATCCACTGCAGTGGTATCTCCAGGGGTGTAGTAGCAGTTCGGGCTCATGAGCTTTACTCAACTAAGTGCCATTAGCAGAGTCTGGCTCTCACCACTCTTTCTTTTTGCAAATTCAGCCTCCTCCTCACTCTGCTCTTGCAGACTTTCAGCACCTTTTATATCAGTTCCCTAAATTAAATTCCCTGTGTTTGAAATACCTAGAATGGTTTCTATTTTCTTGACCGAATATACCAAAATACAACATGGTGAGTTAAAAGCAAATAGAGTGTGGCAGAAGGAAACTTTTATCATAACCCCTCTGTCAAAGTTCATACCGTGTAGCAACTTTATAGGTGTCACAAACATAAAATCAGCACCATCTTGGGCGTCAGAAAGCAAAATGCCTCGGATAAAGGTCAAGGGCAAGCCATCTTACAACAAAAAACTAAGAGGTTAGGGGAGAAACTCTGGTACAGAGGAAAGAACACTGCACTTAAAGTCAAAATTCCTGAGTTCAAGTCTGCCTTCTTTATTTACTAGCCACATAGCAATGGGAAAATCTTGTATTTATTTGAGGCTTCATTACCTCATTTGCAAAATGGTGGCGTCAATACCACAAAGTCAAATGGGAAATGTGTGGAAATATTGTGCAAACTTCATATTGCTATAAAGATATTATTACAGGGAATATTAAAGAAGGCTAGGTTCTTGCCCTCGGGTGGATGCCAAACTGGTTGATGGTTTTATAATCAGTTATATAATTATGTGCATTTAAATGTTTGAGACCTCAATGCATGAAAAGCGACTCTTAACCAAGATCAAGGCAGCAAGTCATTTCTTGGGTAAATTGGCTGGAAATACCTTGTCTGTTTGGGACCTCAGTTTCTTTATCTGTAACTGGGGACCAGGATGCTGACCCACCTCTTGAATGTGTTGTATGCGTTAATTAACTGCGTGTGATTGAACAGCACCCTGCAGGCGGGCGTGTAAATGCCAAGTGTTCTCACTGATAATAAAGCAGATACTTTCTTGATGGAGTTGTCATGAGGATTAATGATTTAATTGCGACAGAGTGCTCTGATATTCTTAGATGAAAAGTGCCATATAACTTTGAAGAGGAATATTATTAAATAGCTTCTGCTTTCTTTCCCAAAAGAGCAACTCCAAATAAGGCAATGCTGATGTTCACATGCCTATCTAAATGTTTCTATCTCCTTTTAGAACAGCAGGAATTTAGAAATAGGGTTCAGGGGAGACCTGGAGCAGAGTAATTAGGAATTTCTAATTTTTTTTTTCTGTAGTTGGCTCACAGGGTCACTTCCAAATGATTTCTTCAAGGCTGTCAACAAATAACATAAGTGGGAATTAACCAGTGCAAACATTTTTTTGTTGATAAGGACAAAATCTAGTCTTTATAATTTTGCAGATCTAATTAATCATATGCCTGTCATTTCCTATACTCCAACCACACTGGCTTTGTTTCTTTTCCTTCTGCTCCCCAAGTGTTTTTATTTTGCCTTGTGACTTCTGCATTGTTATTCCTAACTTTTCAAGGGGCTGGACACAGCCACTTTTTCCTTCCAAATACCAGTTCATCCTCCCTCCTCAGAAAGGCCACTCACTCAACTCCCTCTTTCCCTAATCCAGTTTCTTTCTGTCAACCTTTTTGATTGTCATTAGTACTTTTTGGTAAATCAATTTATCTGGTTATTTACTTGTTTAATTATATGTTGTCTATCTCTCACCACTAAAACATAAATGTGTAGGGATGTGAATTTTGTCCATTTTATCCTCTGCTTTTTGGCTGTGCCTAGCACATAGTGGTTACTCAGGGGAGTTTGTTAAATGAATCAATTATTTATGCTATTTTTTGTCTTGACCAAAATTGTTCAACTTGTCATTAGTAAATTGGGTTAACTTTGAAGTATCTATAATGGAGACTTGGAGTGAAAAGTGAAACTTCTTCTTGGCAAATTTCTGTAAAATTGTAAACGTCAAAGTAGTTAGATAATAAGAATAGAAGATAATATAGAATCCAGTAATATGAGACTTAAAATTACTTTGTCAAACCTAGAGAGTCACATTGTTGACATTTCCTTTTCTCTGCACCTTTTGTGATTATAATCTCTGAGATTTTCAGTCCTTGAGAAATCAGAAAGTTAAGGTACATTTGGCCCTCCACACCTGTGGATTTCATACCCTCAAATTTAACCAACCACACAACAAAAATATTTGGGGGAAAAAAAGACCCAACAATAAAAAATAATAATACAACAATAAAAAATACATATAAAAACCAATACTGCATAACAACTATTTACATAGCATTTACATTGTATTAGGTATGAAAAGTAATCTAGAGATGATTTAAATTATACAGGAGGATGTGCATAGGTTATATGCAAAAACTATGCCATTTTATTTCAGCCTTGAACACCCATGGATTTTTGGTATGTGCGGGGGTCCTGGAATCAATCCTCTGGGGACCCTGAGGGACCACTGTGTATTAAGGTCCTAGATCAGGGGTCAGTCTGCAAACTAAGCCAACTGTTTATTGTAAATAAAGTTTTATTGTAACAAGGCCATGCTCATTCATTCCATGTTTTCTATAGCTGTTTTTGAATAACAGTGACAGAACTGAGAAAGTGAAGTCAAAAATATCTACTATCTGGTCCTTCAGAGAGAAATTTGCTCACCTCTGACCTAGAGCATTGTTATCCCAACTCGTTGAGAACTGGAAAGTTACAAGAAGTTTCAAATATATAAATCTGGTCCAAGAATGATTACTGGCAGGTTCTGTTGGAAGGAGTTTTGTGCTATAATTTTCTACTCTAATTAAGAACAAGAAGGTAAACACACATATATTTAAAAAGACTAAGCTAGCAAGCCAGAAAAAACTCTTTAAAATATCCTCAAGCTAAACAGAGAGTTTCATTCCAGAATGAGCTTCACTCGAGTAAATGAAATACTGCAGTTGTTTGTTTTTCTGACAACTTTTATTTATAGGAGGGAGACTATTTTGTCAGTGTGCAGATTGGAGTCTCCGGTTTTAGACTGGAGAATTTGAAAAGAGAGATAGGACAAGATTGGTCCACTTTTAACACCAAACCGATGTGTTAATTACAACAAAAATAATTATTATTGTGTGCCCACCATGTAAGCCATGGATTGGGCTAGGTACCTACATTACTATGACTTATCTGTGTGGCAACCTCCCAGGCGGGAACTATTATTTCAGTTTTACAGATAAATGCTCTTGTGCTCAGAGGACTGCGGGAACTAGCTCAGGGTCCCATGGGTAATAGGAGGTAGCTTAGAATTAACATGCATGTCTATTTGCTTTTCCCTAAGAGAGCAGCAATTAGAGAAATAAGGGCTGTACATTAAATACAGGAAAGGCAGTGTGCTTCCCCAACAAAGAAAATGTTAATTTTCACATCCTTCCCTTGTGAGTGACCCCAAACTAGGGGCCTCCAGTGGCATGCAGCAGCTAGTAGCCCACTGAACTGCTTTGACTTGAAGTGAGGGAGGCAAACCACCTTTCCCACGTTGACTCCCAAAGCTTTCATTTGGAGTAAGGTGCTGCATTAATAGAAGGGAGAGAGAACCAGAATAGAGAAGTGCTTTTTTTTAGCACTTACCTGTTAATTTGAAATGCCTTTAGCAAAGTCGACCACCAGCAAGTTTTTAAGGTGCAACACATTTCTTTGCAATTTCTTTGCAAAGACAACTATAGGGAAAAGTCTCCTTTTAAACATTCCATGACTATGGTCAAAGAGCCCGGAACCTGGTATTAGAGAATTCAGCACTGTCAGAAGCGTCAGCCAATGACAGAGAGTGCCCCTGTCATTCAGACCTGGGCTTGCTCAATATTTCTTGTGTTCTTGCTTTCACCCTGACAGCTTCTAAGTCTCAGGGGACTAGGAGATTTTTCTTCATCTTTTTATTTCTTCTCCAAAGTGCGTATATTCATGGGGAGATTACTGAGTGGGAGCGGGTAGGGGGAAGGTTGGGGAGAACAGATAAAGAAAAAGAACAAGGGTTAGAAGTTTTTGTGCCTTTTTTGTTACTCCTTGTGAAATCTTAAATAAAAATATTGGCAATTTGTTCAGCCTTTCCCCCTTTGCTAATATTTAAAAGCATTCAATTAAGATTTTCTAATGTGTCTGATGAGTTAAACTGTCCTATGATATTAGAAAAATATTACACATATAAATAAAATACGTCAAAGCATTAAAAAGCTATTACACACACTGAACATAAAATGGCAGAATAATGATGGATCCCGCCATGCAGGAAACATATTCAAAAATATTATCTTCCTGGTAATGAAATGCCATCCGTTTCATTTTAAGCTAAATACGTTAGACATATCAGTGGAGTCTGTGCTGACACAGCAGTGAGTTGAAATTGAAAATCTGAAATTATATATGTGATTGGACACAGTGTTAAAGTAATTTATAGGAAAAACCACGAATGTGCTGGGTCTGCACCTTCTGGTGAACTCATTTTATAGAATCAGATACAGGAAAACTCTACCATTTCTAATGGGCAGTTAGAATGGCAGCCTGCCAGGGTCCCAATATATTCAATGTGAAAAGGGAGAAGGGACAGACTCAGATGGGGGTGGAGGGGCTGGGGAGAGGGGAGCAGCCAGGGAGGGCGTGGGGGTGCCAGGGGGTGGGTGATGGAGACAGGGAGAAGCCAGGCCAGCGAGGCTTGCTTCAAATTACAGCAATTCTGCATAAACCATCAAGAAAACGGCGTTCGTTTTCATTGCTCTGACCTAATGGGATATAGCGACAGTAGGAGCTGTATTAGCGATCAGGACAAGTGGGAGATAACAGCAAAACCGGTGCAGGGGCAGGTTTCAGGGAGACTGTGGCTGGGTGCTCTGTGACAGCACCTGCTGCAGTGACAGTCAAGCTCAGGGGGAGATCACCTGACCCCAAGAGTTCAGGTGGATGCACAGAGTGCTGACGGGAAGGGAGGTGATGGGTGGTCCCACAGACCTACTCAAATAGCCTTTTTTTCTTGATCTTTTTCTATGCTGTGCATGCTTGGCCACAAAGTGCAGCAGCAAGTGCGGTAAGCGAGGCATGAGGAGAAAAACAAGGCTGTGCTTTTGTGTGGAAACGTGTGACGAATCAGTACCCTGATGTGCTTTTCCTCTTTCATTTATATCCAAAATCCTGATTAAAATGTGGATTATTTATTCATACCAGGCTGGTCTCCTTCTAGAACGCCAGCAAGAAGCTGCTGTGAATTTTCATTCAGTGGCTGCACTGGCTGAGGCAGAGGTGATCTCGTTTCTCCAGAAGTTTGTAAAGAGAAGAAAGAAAGAGTTGAACATGAAAGAAAGAAGAAAGGATGCTTTTCAGCCTGTAGTAGATGCTGACTGTGAGGAAGGAAGCAGAGAGTGCAGGGAGACTGCCGAAGCCCTCACGTGGGACTGAAATAACCATCGCCACGCCCTCTGGCTATTTTATTTCCCCCTCTCGCCAAACAGCCTGGGGATTTTAGAAGTCTCCAATAACTAGAAGAGTAAAAATAACAAGATCTCGAATGTGCGTGGTGTTTTTCTTTCTAAGCACTGTGTGTTTCCTATTTATTTTGATAACACAGTTGCCAGTTATTGAGGATTAACCCTATGGCAGATACTGGGCTTCCCTTACCTTATCTCCAGCATCATAACCTAGGTGCTATTCCGCTTCCCATTTTGGTGATAAGAAAACTGAGGCTTACAGTGTTCAGATGAACTTCTGCAAGGTTATAAAGACAATGAGTGCTCAGGTACAAACTAAATTTCTCAAAGTCATGGTGAGCCAAGAATTTTCTGCTCCAGTTAACAGCAATCTCATTGTGGATGAAGGAAGGGGTTAAATGACTTGCCCTAGTTCTTAGCTCAAGTGTCAGGGCAGCCTTCTCTGAATCCTCCCACTAGCTCAGCTGGCTCTGGTATAATCCCATGCCTTTCTTTATGGTTGTAATTTCTATTACAGGGGGTTGTAATTTCTATTTATATGTGTTTCTTATGATTGCCTGCACTAGGCACTAAGTTTGTGAACATAGCAACTGTGTCTATTTTGCCCACTACTACATCTTTAGGATTTTGTACATTGCCTGGCACTCAGCAGGTACTCAATAAATGTTGGTTGGTTGGAAAAATGAATGAATGGATAGGTAGATGCATTTTCATTGATAATCTGTAATAGACTGGGGGCTGAAAACTTTCAGGTCATTCTGTAGAATACCTGTTGCTTTTCAGTTGTGCCCATTGCTGTGGTGGTCCTCTCTAGACAAGAAATTAATGCTGATAAAATCAGAGAATTTTAAAAGTGCAGGATGCCTTATAGGATGTATTAGTCCATTTCTGTTGCTCATAACAAAATACCTGGAAATCAGTAATTTGTCAAGAAAAAAAAATATTGCTTACAGTTTTGGAGGGTGGGAAGTCCAAAGTCCAGGGAACACATCTGGTGAAGGCCTTCTTTGGTGGTGGCTTTACAGCCATGCAGGATGTCACACAGTGATAATTGCAGAGCAGAGAGAGAGCTAAGCTTTTCATCAGCTCTTTTTAAAAAGCCCTTAGAACCACACCCAGGACCACCATTAAACCGTCAATGGGTTAATCCATTTACTAGGGCATGGTCCTCACGATCTAATCACCTCTTCGAGGCCCCACTTTTCAATTACTATAATAGGATTTCCCACCCTCTTAGCATGGTCACAATGGAGAATAAGTTTCTAATACCTGGAACTTTGGGTGACACAATTTAAACTACAATAAATTTGGGGGCACATTGAATCCACAGGATGGGACATCGAGTCTACCACTCTGCCCATTGCTGAATAACTCTAAGCCATCAGGGTTCTGCTTTGATATGCCCTGAGATGGGGTGCAAGACACACAGGATATCACAAGACAACCTGTTCCATCATTTCATAGCAGCAGTTTGTAAAGGTATTTTGTATAGAGAATCAGGTCTACTCGCTCAACTGTCATCACACTGGTCTTTGCTTCTCTGGAGCTCCATATATCAGGCCTTTTCACACCTACATAGACAGTCCTTTAAATGTGTGAAGACAGCAATCACGTTTTACACTTGCTTCTCTTTTGCAGGCTGTATATACCCAGTTCTTTCAGACTTTCCTTAAATGAAAAGATTTCTGGGCCTAATACCATCCTGGTCATCCTAGATGGTCAGTATCCCCTTTAAAATATTTAGCACAATTAAAATATTGAACCCCCTATTCCAAATGTGATTGAGTTTTTCTATGATTATTTCTGTCCATCATCTGAACATCCTATATTAGGAAGATACCTTCCTATATTATGTGAGTCTTCATAGCAGCCAGCCCAGAGTGTCAAACCATATTAAATTCATGGCCAGTTAAAACTTATTTGTTGAATTCATTCATTCACTCAGCAAATATTTCTTGAGCCAATACTATATTCTAGCCACTGGGCCAACACTGGTAATAAGATGAATGAGACATGATTCCTGTTGCTGGCTGAGGACTTGCCAATCTTTTGGATAAGGCATATGAATTAACAATTATTCTGTTCTTCAATCACAGGATGCATATTTTAAAATATTTTATTACTTTAAAAATCATTATGCATTTTCCAACTGATGTGCAGTGTTAATATAGCATTTGATTTATATCCTATTTATAAATCTCTGTTTTTTTAAAATCATAGTTTCATAGCTGAAGGAACATGGAAATTGTGATATTATAAACCCTGTTTAATAGCAGCATGTGCCAGGTGAAGGTGTGGTGCAAAGGAATGATGTTCATCTCTGCTTGGCATGGATAAGAAAAGCTTCATATAACTGAAAACATGTTTTTACGCCTTAATGGATGAGCCATGGTGTATTAGTCCATTTCTGTTGCTTACAACAGAAAATGCCTGGAAATGGGTGATTTATAAGAAAACAAAATTTATTGCTTAGTTTCAGAGGCTGAGAAGTCCAAAGGCCAGGGAACACACCTGGTGAGGGTTTTCTTTGGTGGTGGCAATGACGGGGTCTCACATGGTAGACAATGGCAGAGCAGAGACAGACTAACCTCTCATACACTCTCCTTTTAAAGCTCTCAGAACCACGCCCCTGACCACCATTATTAATCCATTCACTGCAGCATGTCCTATCATCTAATCACCTCTTCAAGGCCCCACCTTTCAGTTACCATAATAGGATTTCCCACACTCAACAGTTACAGTGGGGATTAAGCTTCTAATATTTGAACTTTGGGGACACAATTCAATCAATCCACAGCACATGGTTTGCCTCCCTGTGGTAAGAGGCTCACAGAGTGAGGGGAATGTGACTGCCAGGCCCGGCAGAGAGGCTGGGCAATCCCTTCCTGTGCAGCAAGAGGAGGAAATGGACTCACTGCTTAGAGAGGGTCCTGGCAGACGCACCTCCCCCTACGTAGAAAGGGTATGAAAAACGTCATAAAGAAGCAAACATAGTTGCTATAAAGGTTCACAAATACAAAAGAAAAGGGCCATCTACTTGGGGTTGCAAGCAGTGGAAGGTGTGAATTTGTATCCAAAGGCAGTATTTGTAATGTAACCTGAGAGCAGGGTAGCTTTCAAAGAAGGTGAGGGGAGGGCTTTTCAAGGAGAAGACTTGGCATGAGCAAAGGCCCGGAGGGGGGAGATCAGAACTGGAGGGAGCGCTGGAAGCAGTGCAGTTGGAATAGAGCTTGGCTCAAGCAGGGAAGTGAGAGGGTCACTCAGAACATACAGAAAAGACCCAAGTATCCAAAGTCCCTTCTGAGTCCAAGTGTGTGAGATTCCAGGATGCTTGGGCTCAGAAATCTTGGGTTTCATTCTGGAATGTGTAGCACTAAGTCTGGATGACCCTCTCTTTAATCTCGGTGTTCATTTATAAATAGAAACATTCTATAAATAGAAACAAATGGAATTATTGATATTCCCTTTGTCAAAAGTTAAAAAGAAGAAAAACTGTGGGTGGAAGACAGAAGAGAGAAGTAAATTATGATGTGAAAAATTTTGATTCTACTTCCAAGAAGTTCTTGCTTTGGTCCATTTTCATATCAACTAGTTTCTGTCTAGGGCCTGCTTTTGGCATGTGTCTTTTTCTATGCTTCCCAATGTCAACAGAATTTTGTCCTGCTATTAAGTAGAATTTGCTTAGCATCGTTCTTACACTATTGCCTTCCTCTGGTTTACCTTGGTCAAACTTAATTGTTTGGCTTTGTCCAAACTTTCTCCTGTCAAGATCTCTTTGGATTTTGAACGCTTTATTCAGCATAATCCTCCCAATGTTTTGATATAAGTTTTATGTGTCCCTTACATGTTTATCCAAATCACTGACACTAAATTTCAAAAAAGACAAAAACCAAAGGAAGAACTCTGCAGCACTCAACTAGAGATGTGGCTGGAGGTTGACACCGTCTGTGAGTACAGTGTTTGAGTGTTTTCATCCCCCACAAAGTTACCATCTTAGAGTCCTTCTACAATGTTGTGCTGACATCAAGACCAACTGTATTCACGACAAGCTTCTAAACACCTTCAAAATTCTATGAGGAGGGAAACAGGGTTTAGCCACCCAACTTCCAGGAGACCAGAGGATAAGGTCTGTGATGGGAAGGCAGAACCCAATTTCCATATTAGCTCTGCTTTTTCTTACTCAGATCACCAGTATCAGTTCTCCAAATGCTATCGACTGAGTTATGTCCCCTCCAAATTCATATGTTGAAGCCCTATCCTCAAATGTGACTGTATTTGCAATAGGACCTTTAAGGGGATAATTAACAATAAATGATGCCATAAGGGTGGGGCCCTAATCCAATATGACTGGTGTCCTTATAAGAAGAGAGAGATGGATGCCAGGAATGCAGGTGCACAGAGGAAAGGCCATGTGAGGACACAGAGGGAAGGCAGATATCTGCAAGCCAAGGAGAATGGCCTCAGGAAAAACAAAACCTTCAAATACCTCAATCTTGGACTTCCAGCCTCCAGAACTGTGAGAAAATAAATTTCTGTTGTTTAAGCCACCCAGTCTGTGGCATTTTGTTACGGCAGCTCTAGCAAACTAAGTCACCATATTGCCATGTAAATGCTAAATTCCACATTTCCTCCTTCTATGAAACTAATCTTGCTTTAAAAATAGCTTTTTTGGGGGGAGAAAAGTCACCATTTTAAGGGTATACACTATTTTTAAGTCATGTCCCAACTGCAAATACAAACAGTCCCTGACTTACGATGGTTTAATTTAAGATTTCTCAACTTTGTGGGATGGTGGTGCACATTCAGTAGAAACCATACTTCGAGTCCCCATACGACCATGCTATTTTCACTTTCAGCACAGTATTCAATAAGTTACATACGATATCCAGCATTTTAGTATAAAATAGGCTTTGTGTTTGATCATTTTGTCCAAATGTAGGCCAATGTGAGAGTTCTGAGCATGTTCAAGGTAGGCTAGGCTAAGCTATGACGTTCGGGGGATTAGGTGTATTAAATGCATTTTCAACTTAGAATATTTTCAATTTATGATGGGTTTATCTCGATGTAACCCCATCGTAAGCTGAGAAGCATCTGTATATTAAAATCAGAAAAAGACCACTTTAAAACTGTTGCGGCACATGATTCCACATCTGTGCTCTCTTGCATGCATACTTCATATCTGAGGACAGCTTGATACAGAGAAATGGAGTGTTAACATGCCTCTCGTTTTTTATAACATCTGATATTTAGTGTGACATTAATTAGAGTGGGTCTCTTCCTAGTTAGCAATCATCAACCAGGCAGGAAGATCATTAAAAGTTGCTGAGTGTCTCAATAGATTTGCATCATGTAAATCACCTTATTCTACCCGAAAAGACAAAGTCTGTGAGAAGACACATAGGTAGAAGAAAACAGTGCTCAATCCTGGTTTTCAGAAAGACATTTTCTTCTGGAGTTAAAAGATCTTAGAGAGCAAAATAGTTCTCCTGCAGAGGTCCCTTTAGATCTCTGTTTTGACCCTCTCATCAGGCCTTGAGTTCTCTTTCTTTTAGATATATTTCGCCAAGGGAGAGTTTTAGGGTTAGACGGAGCAGTTTTCCATTACTGAAACAATTTTCACAGTCTTAGTGGGTGAACACAATTATCCATTTATTACCTCACAGTTAACTCACAGCATGGCCTGGGTCTTCCACTTGGAGTCACACAAGGCCAAACTCGAGGTGTTGGCGGGGCTGCTGTCCTTTCTGGAAGCTTTGGGAATGCGTCTGCTTTCAAGCTCATTCAAGTTCTTGGCTGAATTTAGTTCCCTGTGGTTGTAGGACTGAGATCCTTGTTTCCTCTTTGGCTGCCAGTGTGGGGCTGGTCTTTGCATGCAGAGGTCCCCTGCTTTCCCTGTGGCCTTTCTCCAGCAATGGTGGGTCGAGTCCCTTTCATGTTTTAAATGTCCCTGGCTGCTGCTTCTCCTTGTTTGGCATCCTCTTCTGTAACCAGCTGAAAAACATTCTTGGCTTTTAAGTGCTTACTTGATTAGTTTGGGCACACCTGATAATTCAGGATAATATCTCTATTCTTAAGATCTGTGATCTAATTATATGTTCAATGTCCTTTTTGCCATGTAAAGAAACATACTTACAGTTTCCAGGGATTAGGGCATGAACATTTTTTTTTTAATGCCATTATTCTGCCTACCACAATAGGTTTTTAACTTCTGATTTTTCCCAATTTGTTTTTTACCTCAATTTTTAGAAAAGCTACAGTATGCGCAGTATAGTAAGAACATATAGCTGGATGGGAGACATTCACGCATCCAACAATTGTGTGATGTGCAGACACCAGGAAACGCAGTGATCACCAGTAAGTTGTAGTGAACAAGCCAGAGTACCTGTCCTTTGCACTTTCATCCCAGTGGGAGGAGACAGGTTAACCTTAGCTTGCAGCCATTACACTACTCTACAATAATAGGGAGAAAGAGATGGGGACTAGGGCATTTTAGACAGAAAGTACATGTGGCAAGTCACAGAAGACACAAAAGAGTGCATGGAGTGGTAACACGATATAATTTGTTAACAAGTTAGGGACAGACATTTGCAGCAACATGGATGGAACTGGAAACCATCATGTTTGGTGAAGTCACTCGGGCACAGAAAGACAAACACCATACGATCTCACTCATATGTAGAATCTGAAAAAAAAAGTGGTTGTCATAGAAGTAGAGAGTAGAATAATGGTTACTAGAGGCTGGGAGGGGAGGGGGCTGGAGGGAGGAAAAGGGATGGACTATGGGTATGAAACTATGCTGTCTATCCTAAGCGAATCATCATGCAGTATATGCATGTATTTTTTAAAATGAATTTAATTTTTAAAAATTTAATTTAATTTAATTTTTTTCAGTGTGCATGTTTATGGAGTACAGTTTGTTGTTTCAGTCCATGCATATAACTAGCAATCTTACATTTTATACGTGGGCAAATTTCTACCTATTGACTAGAAGTTGAACACTTGGAAGAAGGATGGAATATTGCCTATAAAAACTCACCTTTTAGTTCTATTATCCCCCACAAAACAAACCCCACACACAGGCATTGTATGAGTCCATTTCTGTTGTTTATAATAAAAGTACTCAAACTGGGTGATTTATAAAGAAAACAAAATTTATTGCCTACAATTTCAGAGGGTGGGAAGTCCAACATCCAGGCAACACATTTGGTGAAGGCCTTGGTGGTGGCAACAGTGACCCAGGGGTCTCACATGGCACAGCAGAGAGGAGATACTTCCTCTTGCACTCTCCTTTTAAAGCCCTCAGAACCATGCTGATGACCATTATTAATCTATTCACTATGGCATGGTCCTTCAATCTAATCACCTGTCCAAGACCTCACCTTTCAATTACCATAATAGGATTTCCCACCCTTAACAGTCACAGTGGGAAGTAAGCCTCCAATATATGAACTTTGGGGGACACAATTCAGTCAATCCACAGCATGCATATATTATATAATGATCTAATCAGATTAGTTAGCATATCTATCACCTAAACATTTATCATTTCTGTGTGGTTATAACATTCAAAGTCCTCTTTTCTGGCTATTTTGAGATAGACAATACAATATTATTAGCTATTGTCACTCTAGGACACCAGAACTTATTCTTTCTACCTAACTGTAACTTTGTAACTTTGCACCAGTCTACCGACATTTCCCCAGTACCTCCATCCCCCAGTATATGCGTATATTGAAACAACATATGGTACCCCACAAAAATGTACAAGCAAATGTTAAAATTTTTTTAAAAAGAAAAAAAAAAGAAAAAACAAGTAAACTTGATTATAATTGAGTACTAGGAAAGAAAAAAC
>NW_007727372.1:63219-66119 GCF_000696425.1 Galeopterus variegatus | reverse complement strand
ATATGGTACCCCACAAAAATGTACAAGCAAATGTTAAAATTTTTTTAAAAAGAAAAAAAAAATAGAAAAAACAAGTAAACTTGATTATAATTGAGTACTAGGAAAGAAAAAAACAAAGAAGCATGAGAGAGAATCACAGAGGGGACTTTAGGTAATATGAAGGCTTCTTTGAGGAAGGAACATTTAAGCTGAGGCGAAAAGTGAGAGAAGGAGCCAGCCCTGCTGATGTATGGACTAGATTGTGCCAGGAAGAGGGCAGCGCACGTGCAAATAACATGCACTACACAGACCTTAATTCATTTACTCCCTTCCAACAACTGTATGTGGTATGCTTTATTATTATTATTGCTTTTGAAAGCAGATCCTAAAACAAAGATTTAGGTCCAGATACTTTGTTTGGGAGGTGATCCCAGGTAGCACCATGAGGGAGTAGGGAAATGAGACAAGGAAGGGAAGAAAACAATTTGGGAATACATTAGTGAGGTGACTGCTGTGGGGAATCCATTCCCCTGCCTTCCCTCCACCCCCTGCAAGATGCATCCTCAGTGGCACCTCCTTTGGCAAGCCTTTTCTAAGACGGTCCCTACATCCTAGAGCAGACGTCTGAGCTCCTTCCTTTGGGCCCCAGAGGCTGAATCATCAGTCACTTTTAAAAGCTGGCCAGGTGCAGTGCTGAAAGGCATCCCTCGCCATACAGTAAAGAAGATCTGCACATCACCCATCTTCCATTGGTGCATGACACTGCGGCCACAGAGGCAACCCAAATATCTTCAGAAGAGTGCTCCCAGGAGAAACAAGCTTGACCACTGTGCAATCAGGAAGTTCCTCCTGACTACCGAGGCTGCCACAAAGAAGACAGAAGACAACACACTTGTGTTCATGGTGCACGGCAAGGCCAACAGACACTGGATTGAGTAGGCTGTGTCTCAAGTAGGGAAGAAGTCCCGTGACATTGAAGCAGCCAAGGTCAACACCCTGATCAGGCCTGATGCAGAGAAGAAGGCATATGTTCCACTGGCTCCTGATTATGGTGCTTTGGATATTGCCAACAAAATTGAGGTCACTGAAACTGAGTCCAGGTGGCTAATTCTAAACATATATTTTTTACCATAAAAAAAAATAATAAAGCTGGCCAGATGATTCTAATGTGTAGCCACAGTTAAGAGCCCATGCATTAGAAGAACGGAGGGAGATGATTAGCAAAGGGAAGGAGGGATCCATGCTGTGTCAGATCCTGGTGTAGAATAAGAAAGTGGAAGCGACCAAAGAGAAGGTGAGGCAAAGCCCTGGGAAGGGTAACGTCCCAACGGGAAGAGAAAAAGCAAACGGTACAGAGGGTTTCTTCTCCGAGTTTGCTATGATTGTGATGCTTCTGAAAAGATCCTGGGGGATAGACTACAAGAGCAACAAAAAAAGACACGATGTTTCTGAGAGGAAAGGAAAGAACGAATGAAACATGTTCATTGTCTAGGCAAGACATGAAGCTAAAAAAGAAAACATTAAAACAAGATTAAAACAGGTTGTTTCTGGTTTAAAGTTTGATTATTTGAGGATTGAGGGGTGAATAACGCAAACTTCAAACTAGGAATTTGAAATTTTTTAAAATTTAGGACTCATTTGGGTAATAGCAAAGATAAATGGCACACACTATGGCCATAATTCTATAGTGACACTTCCATGCAGAACTAGAATGAATGGGGTATTCGTTCTTATGAGGGAGAGGGTTACTGCTCACTGAATACCCATGTGTCCTCATTTCCCAGTCCCTCTGCATTAAGTGGGGCCATGAGCATGTTTTGGCCATTAGCTGTGAGTTCTAGAGACCTGTGCATTTAGGGTGTGGCATGAGACTCACTGCAGAGTATGGAGACAGTAGAGCCTCTGAGTGCAGCAGAGCTAGCCCCTCTCCCAACCCATGTGAACATAGCATGAATGAGAAATAAATATTTGCTGTGTCAAGCCACTGAGATTTAGGGGTTAACCTGTTAATAGAGATGACTTAGCTTATCCTGAAGAACCCAGTTCTTGTTTGGAGAAACAGAAAAAAGAAATTATGATGGAAGAGGACAATACCTTTTGATGAAATGGGATTGAACTTTACAGCTTTTCTAAATAAAATCTTGGCAAGAATCAAATAATTTTAGAGTTGGAACACAGTTGTTAAGAGGAATTATGATAAAGGAGATTGAACACTTTGCTGCATTTCTTTAACACTCATTTCTATCTCCCTGCAAAGAGGAAGGAGATATTAAAGCCCATTGTGTGGCAATTCACACATCTGTTACAAACTCAAGTATCTGGAGCATCCTTGAACCAATCACTAAATACATTCATTAAGTTCCTACTGTGTGCAGATCGATGAAGTAGGTACTATGGGAAGATGTAAAAACATTATGAGGCATAATAATATTTGCAGTCTTGAGTGTTTTTCAGTTGAGAATGGCAGAACTGACACCTGGAAAGGGAGTTAGGATGGGGGGAATGTAACTCGGAAGGCTTGTTAGACGATGTGAATTTTAAAGTTAGATTTTGAATGTCTAAAGGGCATACAAGATAAAGGGGAAATGGCATATGCGAAGAAAGTCTGGAATTAAGAATAAATAACATTGGAGACTTTTAAAAGCTTTACGAGTCAAGACTTTTGTCTACAAATTTTACATAAAATTTTGCAGCAACATTGGTTGCCAGGTTTTCAAGGTGGAACAACAAATACATTTATTACTTCTTTATCAAGTTATTGCAAAACCCATTATTAAGGAAAATACACATATGTTGAAACAGTGCCTTCCCAGAAGTTATGATGGAATTATAAAGTACTTGATATATTTATTTCCCATTTTTTTGTTTGTATTCATTTTTTTTTACTATTATACATACATGTGGGGTACAACATTGATTTT
>NW_007727372.1:53419-62625 GCF_000696425.1 Galeopterus variegatus | reverse complement strand
TCAATAATTGCATAGAATGTGTGGTGGTTAGATCAATATAGTTAGCTTATTCATCATTATAATACTCCAATCATTCTTTGTGTCTGTTGACCAATTCCTCATTAGCTCCCTCCCTTTCCCCCTCCCCTCCCCTTTTCCACTTCTAGTTTTCTTTTTTTTTCTTTTTTATTTTATTTTATTTTATTTTATTTTTGTCTTTTTTCGTGTCCAGCAACGGATCGCAACCCTCGGTGCTGCGCCCGCACCTCGCTCAGCCAGTGAGCGGGAACTGGTCTGCATGTGGGATCTGAACCCTCGGCGGGAGCGCCACCGCGCTCCCAAGCAGTGCACTGTAGCAGTGCACCACCGGGCTGGCCCCACCACTTCTAGTTTTCTAAAAGTTCAATGTATTACTGTGATTGTTGTTTCTTTCTTTCTGTCTCTCCTTATTGTTCATTTGTTTTTTTGTGGATTTGGCTCCCAGTTATGAGGGAGAACATGTGGTATTTCTCTTTCTTTACCTGGGTTGTTTCACTTAGGATAATTTTCTCCAGGCTCAACCACATTGTTGCAAATGGTAGAATTTAATTCTTTTTTATGGCTGAATAGTATTCCATTGTGTATATATACCACAATTTCCTTATCCAGTCATCCATTGACAGACATTTAGATTGGTTCCGTTGCTTAGCTATTGTAAATAGAGATGCAATAAACATGGGAGTGCAGGTATAACTTCAACCTGATGTTTTCAATCCTCTGGATATATCCCCAGGAGTGGGATCAGTAGAATTTTATACTCCAACAACAAACTAGAAGAAAAAGAGATTAAGAAAGCAAGCCCATTTATAATAGTCTCCAAAAAACCAAAATACCCAGGAATAAATCTAACCAAGGAGGTGAAAGATCTCTACAATGAGGACTACAAATCACTTCTGAAAGAAATTAAAGAAAACACTAAGAGATGGAAAGACATTCTTTGTTTGTGGATTGGAAGAATCAATGTAGTAAAAATGCCCCTACTACCCAAAGCCATCTATCGCATACAGATTCAATGCGATTCCCATCAAAATACCAATGACATTCTTCACAGACATAGAAAAAGCAATCCTAACATTCATACGGAGCAACAAAAAAACCCTGAATAGACAAAGAAATCATGAGCAAAAAAAGTAAAGCTGGAGACATTACACTTCCTGATTTCAAACTATATTATGAATCTGTAGTAACAAAACCAGCATGGTACTGGCATAAAAACAGACACATGGACCAATGGAGCAGAATAGAGAACTCAGAAATCAACCCACATATTTAAAGCCAACTGATCTTTGACAAAGGCACCAAGCACATACATTGGGGAAAAGACTGCCTCTTCAATAAGTGGTGCTAGGAAAACTGGACATCCATTTGTAGAATGAAACTTGATCCATACCTTTCACCACATACCAAAATCAAGTCAAAATGGATTAGAGACCTAAATATAAGGCCTGAAACTTTAAAACTCCTAGAAGAAAATATAGGGGAAATGCTTCAGGATTTAGGACTGGGCAATGACTTTATGAATAACATGCCAAAAACACAGGCAACAAAAGAAAAAATAAACAAATGGGATTATATCAAACTAAAAAGCTGCTGCACAGCAAATGAAACAATCAAAAGAGTGAAAAGACATCCTACAGAATGGGAGAAAATATTTGCAAAATATACATCTGACAAAGGATTAATATCCAGAATATACAAAGAGCTCAGACAACTTTATGGCAAAAAACCCACAAATAATCCAATTAAACAGTGGGCAAAGGAGCTGAATAGACATTTCTCAAAGGAAGACATACAGATGGCCAACAGGTATATGAAAAAATGCTCAACATCATTAATCATCAGGGAAATGCAAATCAAAACCACTTTAGATATCACCTCACCCCAATCAGACTGGCTACTGTAAAAAAGACAGAGAATAACAAATGCTGGCAAGGATGTGGAGAAAGAGGAATCCTCCTGCACTGTTGGTAGGACTGTAAATTAGTACAGCCATTATGGAGAATAGTATGGAGGCTCCTTAAACAACTGCAGGTAGAACTTCCATATGGTTTGCAGTTTTTGATAGACAAAATAATTATTAAAATTTAATAATTAATTTGCAGTACAATTGATTCCTTCTTCATAACCTCTTAAAGCATTATACTTTAATTCTCCAAAATGTGACTATGAAATGAGAAAAGTTTAATGCAGTACTTCAAAACTATTTTCTCTCCTGCTGATGGTCACAGAATGAAGTGTTCCTTAATTCCTTATGGCACTTGTTTTGCCAGATTACTTTTAGTAGGTGGTTTAGGACAAGGACTAGATCATTAAAAGTGTGCCTTATTGGTGGTAGTAATTTATTACTTATTATTATTATATTTAATTTTCTTATTTCTTTAAGAGCCTATTGTTCAGATTCTGGTATTGTGTTTAAGCGATTTTAAATGTATTATTGGTCAAAAGAGTACTTTAAAAAATTTACAGCTGGAATATATATCTATTTATGTCAGGCTCATCAAGCTAATTAAACTCCCAGAATAAATACACATAAAGAGTAAATATTAAAATATTATTCAGAACCCTCATTTTAATTGCTATATTAAATTTTTATTTCATGGAACTACTATCCTTTAAATTCCTCACACTAACTTTGAAAACTAGTGTAGTAAAGAATATTGCCACATTCTCTTCTAAAATATACTGTCATCCCTGGTACTCACAGGGGATTGATTCCAGGACCCACTGGAGATACCAAAATCTGTGGACACTTAAGTCCCTAATATAAAATGGTGTAGAATTTGCATATGACCTACACACATCCTCTTATATACTTTAAGTCATCTGCATTACTTGTAACACCTAATACAATGTAAATAGTATGTAATTAGTTGTTATACTGTATTGTTTTTAATTTGCATTATTTTTAATTTTTGTGTTGTTATTTATTTATTTTTTTCTGAATATTTCCCACTTGTGGTTGATTGAAAACGCGGAATCTGCAGATACAAAGGGCCGCCTATATGCATACATGTATATGTAAATTTATTTTTGCATATTTTTTGCACACCATGCACACACTCACAAGCACATATAAAAATAGAAAAACATCAAGATACTAGAAATGTTTTTTTTTGTGGTGGGGAATTGTCATTTATATATTTTCTCCTTCCTCTACCATTCAGAATTTTACAATCTCCCTATAAATGAGCTGAAATATATTTTTTTTGAAAATTTATCACTTCTTATTCCATTTTATTACTGTAAATATATAAAACATTAAAAACATTTTTAGAAACCTCATAATCTGATCACCATAACACCATTATTATAATTTTATAGTATTGCTTTCCATTTATCATCCTACTGAATATATTTGACAGAAATGCCACAAGATTGCATTTGTAAGTTTTTGAATAAGTAATATATTCATACAATACAAAATTCGAAAGATACAAAAATTTACAATAATAAGTATATATATAATACAATTGTTTTTACATAATTGTTATATTCTGTATTTCAATATAAGGCTGCCTCATTCTTTTTAACATCTTTATCGTGGTATCAAATTTCCTCTTATGAGTATTTGGGTTGTTTTTATGTTTTGTTAATAATGCTGCATTGAGTAGTCGAGTACAAATGTCATCCTACACATTTGTGACTATAGCTGTGGCATAATTTCTTGGAAGTGGAATCTACGAGTGTCAACATGTATTTTATTTAGTACGTCAGTCTGAGTTCTGGTAGATATTGCTAACTTGTCCTCCGTGGAGGTCGTAGCCTCTGACTCTCTCACAAAGAATGTGTGAGGGCTCCAGTTTTCTCCCTCAAAAGCACAGAAATTTCCCAATTGTCCCATCCTCTGAAAAGCATAGCTGGCAATATGCCTCAGCAGGTGTTTTTATTCCCTTCTGTCTCATGCTCTGTGTTGACACTGACTGGGCTGGGCTGATGTCCAGTCGTCTCTAACAACCCACATCTTACTCTCCGGTTCCTTCATTGGGCAGTGGACTAGAGAAAAATCTTGCTCAGCTATTTCCTTTTTTCCCCAAGAACCTAAGAAAAACAAGTGTTAAAGTAGAAATTGTCAATTTTTACTATAAAGCCTATTAATTATATATTTCCCAAATGTTTGAAATGATTTAGTCAACGAAAAAAAGCATTTATATATGTAATTACTTCATAGTCTCATTTTCACTGTATGAATCATATTTTTATATGAAACAAGATGTGTAATCTTCTAATCAGAATTTCATCCCCTCTGTGTTAGTAAGAGGCTTTCATAAGATCACTGAAGTTGATGTGTCCGCCCTCATCCATAATCACCCCATACACATTACATCATTTATCTTTCAACTTTCTAACACTCTTTTACGTTTTCAGAAAATGCCAGGCTTGTATTTACTTGTGCCTTTGAATTTGCTCTTCTCCCTGCCTAATATACTACACCTAACCCCCACTTTGATCATGATAAAGTAGCTATTTGAAAATGAATCCTTCTGTAGTAATATCAACTGTTTTACACTATTTATTTATATATCTTCTCATCCTCTATAGTATGAGTGGGCTTTGCTCTGACAGTTGGCAAAGGAGCATCACTCTATGAAACACTGAAACTCAGTGAAAACTGGAACTTTAGGATAAGCCTGATCCATATCCAAAAGTTCAGAGCATCTTTTTTAATGGTGAAGGAGAAGCCTTTTAAGCCCCAAGTGTGTGCCATACTTCGATTGAACCTATGCTTTTCCATACTAGCAAACTAATAAATTAATATAAAAGCGATCCCCAGACTGGTTATATTCCTAGAATACCTGAAAAAAAAATAAATGCAAACACTTTTGGAGAGTATTTTTCATAATCCAGGCCATAGGAAAAAATGTTTTCATTTAAGGTTAACTTACCCTAAAAATATTTAAGAACAATCCATCATGAGTTAGAGTTAGCAAAGATAAAAGGTTTAGTATGCCAAGTTCTGAGATAAAACAGTTGGCAGCTATAGAATTAGTATCTTTAAAATGGTTAATAATAAAAAAGAGAAGAACCAGAAAATATAATAAGAAACAAACAAAATGCATCCTTTAAGAAAAGGAAATAAAATGGAACTTCTAGAAATAAAAAAATTGGGAATTTGAAATTTAATACAGAAGTTAAGTGTCCATTTAGACACAGCTGAAGAGAAAATTTGTAAATTAGAAGACATGTATAGGGAAAATACCCAGACTTCACAATGAAATGAAGAGAGGTGAGAGATATAAGAATAGAATTGTATTTTCTATATACTCTTAAATGAGTTTGGGCACACATATAATGGAAAAGAAGCTGGTCATTGTTTTTTTGTTTTTTGGGTTTTTTTTAACCTGCTGAGTTAACTAAGTCTTTATTTCTAAAGCATCTGAATCCTCAGTGGTAGTGAATTAAAAAAACTTTTTTTTAGTTGCTGTTCTACTGGACATAGATATTTTAAGAGTCTTCCCAGAGAAGCTCCTGTGTAACAGACATAAACCCCATTGTGTAGAAACAACACAACTTCCCCTTGATTGTTAGAATTAGTCTTTCTATCCAGTACAGAAACTTCATTCTTTAAGGGGATTTTTTTCTAGGATCACTCCTGATAACAAGTATTCAATTTTTAGTAGTAGTGGAAGGAAGACAAATAAATAAAACTTGATTATTCAACACAGGCATGGAAGGATAAAATATATGAAAAGCCATTACAATTTAAAAGCACAAAATAATTCAAGTATGTCTAAAGTAACAAAAATACAAAGGTATAAATGTCACCAGTTTAAAGTAGAGATTTTCTGATTGGGGAAAACAACACTTACCTATATGTTGTTTTGAAGAGAAATATCTAAAACCTAATGACAGATTGCAAGTAGAGGAAAGGAAATGATACAACAGTCTAATACCAGCTAGAAAAAAACCCAAGCATACCTATATGTATTATCCTTACTAAGTACAGAATCATAACATAATGAAACAATTCATCAGGAAGCTATAATAACTCAGATTCTGTAAGTATCTCAAAGCATAGTCTCAGTATATAAAGGAAAATCTGACAAAATTTCACAAAGGAATTAAAGGTATTAAATCTTAAGTTATAGAAAGGGATTTAACACATAGTTTTCAGTAATTGATAGACTAAGCACACACAAGTTAATGAAGAGGAATAGAACAAAGAAATTACAAGATCAATCAAATGAACATATATTGAATTTTGTTCTTAAAATTAAATAAATATATAATATTAAGAAAATCTCTCAGAATACAGAACAAAGATGAATATTAAAAAAAACAGAAGAGAGATAAGAAAATTAAAAGATGAGTATAACATCCAAATGACGGAAGTCCAGAAAGGGGAGGAAAAAGTGGATCAATATTGTTAACCAAAAGATTCAACACTTTTCTCAAACTGAAGGACATGAGTGAGTTTCAAAGTACAAAAGAGATTAAGCACAACAGATAAAAAGACCCACATCAACAGATATCACTGTGAGACTTCAGAACAGTGGGGCCAGACTGATCATTGTCAAGGTTCCAGAAAGAAAGAAAAACAAGGTCATGTACAAAAGGTCAAGAACCACTGGCTTATTTCTCAACATCACCTCTACAACGTAGAAAACAATGGAGTAATTTTTCAAAATTCTTCAGAAAAATAATTTTCTTCCCAGAATTCTATGCTCATCCATACTATTTTATTCCCGTACATTCTTTGTCTAGAATCTACTGGAGAGTATGTTTCAAAAAATAAGGAATAAGCCAAAAGAATGAAGGCATAGAATACAGGGTGTAGGAGATTCATCCCAGGAGAAGTGCAAAGGGATTATCTGGGATGATGGCAAGGATAGATTCTAAGATAATAGCTGCACGTTAGACAGGCTGCGCAAATATCCAGATTGGAGCAGGTCAGAGGATCTGGGAGAAACTTCTTTATGGGGATAAAGTTGATAAAATGCCTGATATATCTGATCATCTTAAAAGGAGTTTTAGACAGTTGGTGGAGAGTTTGGTCTTGAATTATTTGTAAATTTATAGAAAGATCAGCACATAAAAATAAGACAGTATATGCTGAGAAAATAAAGTTGTCAGCAAAGGAAAATAATCATAGATGACTACATAGTTCAGCTGTAAGTAGTGTTTGCATAGTTCTAAAAATATAAACAGAAAACTTACCTAATAAAATAAGTACATAGCTCTATTAGGATAATAGAGGAAAGAGTATATTTGTGTAGTGGGAGCTGGGAGCAAAAACTGGTCATATAGCAGAAAGTTAATAGAAGATTAAAACTGAGGAATCAGGCAGTAGCAGTATCAGCATGAAATTTAGAAAGAATCAGTTAAAAGTTATAAAACTCATTGCCTTCGCGGATGAGGAAATGGTAACGGGACTGCTGTGTTACACAATAAATAGAATCATTTGACTCTTTAAAACGTGTTTATCTATAACTTCAATAAAAATAAAAACCCTTAAAATGAGAATCAGTGTGATTTACCTCATTAATAACTTAAAGGGAAAAAACTCATATAATCAACCAATAAATGCAAGACACACATTTAATTAAATTCAACATTTACCGACAACAACATTTCTTAGCTTACTTTCTTAACCTGATGAATGGTAATTTAAAAAGCTATGTTAAATATTATATTTAATGATGATATGAAAAAAGCAATGAGTATTTTCAAAGCCAAGAACAAGACAAGGATTCCAATTGCCAATAGCTCTCTCCAGTATAGCGCTGGAGACTCTAGTCAGCGGGATAAGACAAAGCATGAGAATGAGATGGGAAGAGACGTGTATATCATTATTTGCAGACAATAATTTTGCCTATCTTGAAAAATCCATGTGAATCTATAGACAAACTAATTAACTAATTAGGGAATTTGCCAAGGCTGCTGGATATAATATCCATGGACAGATATAAATAGTATTCCTATCTGAAAGGAACAATTAAAAAATGCAATTTAAAATATCATTAAAAATAGCACAATATTTTTTTTTCCTTTTTGTCTTTTTTACTGACCGGTAACGGGATCGCGACCCTCAGTGTCACGCCCGCACCGGGGACCGGCAACGGGATTGCAACCCTCGGTGTTGCGCCCGCACCGCGCTCAACCAGTGAGCGGGAACCGGTCTCTGCATGGGATCCGAACCCTCGGCGGGAGCGCTGCCGCACTCCCAGGCGGTGCACTCTCCAGTGCGCCACCAGGCCGGCCCAAAAACAGCACAATATTTTAAGATACTTACGGACGAATATGCAGAAAGATACTTAAGACATTTATGAAGACAATTTTTCAGCTTTATTAAAGAGCATATGAGAAGACCTAAATAAATGGATAGATTTATCATGTTACTGGCTGGAAGACTGGATGTTATAATGATAACAATTGACCTTAAACCTATACTTTCTATGCCAAAACTGTAAAAATTTCATTGATTTTTTTTTTCATAGAATTTAAACTGATCTTAAAATTTGCATGATAGAATAAAGAGAAGAGCCATGGCATTTTTGAGCAAAATTACAGGAACATCTAATCTAACATATATTAAGACTTGTTATAAACCTGTAGTAATTAAAACAGTATGGTTCTGGCACAGAAATATTCAGTATTATAGAGTACAAAGCTGAAAAACAGAATCACGCATATGTGGGCACCTCTGGCACAGGAGATATTACAAATCCATGAGTCCAACTATTCAATAAATAGGGCTGAGTCAACCAGTTATTCACATAGAACAAATTAAAATAGATCCCTACTGCACATCATGCACAAAATCAAATTCCAGATGGGCTAATGACCACAAATGTAAAAAAGCAAAATTGAAAGAAAATTTTAAAAAATCTTTGTTATGTTGGGGCAGAGAAGAATTTCTTAAGACCAAAAATTAAAAATCATAAGAGAAAAGATTAATAAATTCAACTACATTAATGTAAAAGTCTTTTTGGGCCCTGGTGCACTCGGGAGAGTGTGGCGCTGGGAGTGCAGCGACGCTCCCACTGCGGTTTCAGATCCTATATAGGACTGGCTGGTGCGCTCACTGGCTGAGCGCGGTGTGGGCAACACCAAGCCAAGGGTTGCAATCCCCTTACTGGTCAAGAAAAAAGACAAAAAAAAAAAAAAAAAAAAAAAAAAAAAAATTTTTTTAAAAAAAAGGGCAAAAAAAAAAATAAAAAAAAAAAAAATAATTTAAAAAAAATATTTTT
>NW_007727372.1:46600-53305 GCF_000696425.1 Galeopterus variegatus | reverse complement strand
CAATCCCCTTACTGGTCAAAAAAAAAAAAAAAAAAAAAAAAAAAAAAAAAAAAGTAAAAGTCTTTTTAGCAAAAGAGGCTACAAGTAAATTCAAAAGACAAGTCATATATTAGGAAAATATATTTGCAATGTGTACAACTGACAAAAATTCAGAACCTGGAACATAAAAAGAATTCCTACAAATAAGAATACAGCCAAAAAATAAGAACAGGAGAGGAAAACCAAATAGCTAATAATTTTATGAAAATACGTGTGACTTCTTTAGTAATGTGGGAAATACAAAATAATAAAGTATGTGATACTACTCTAATCCCTTAACTTCTGCAAAAAATCATAGTCTTTCTGCACCAATTGTTGATCAGGTTGCTGGGAAACGTGAATTCATTCCTCATGGGTGGGAGTGAAATTGCTGTAACTACTGTGGCAGCAGAGTGGCAATACCTAGCTAATTGCATTTGGCAGTCATACTTCTAGGAATATACCATAGGGTAGTGGTGCTCCAAAAGTGGTCCCCAAACCAGCAACTTTAGAATCACCTGGGAACTTGTTAAAAATTTAAAATTTCAAGCATACTCCAGCCTACTGACACAGAAACTCTGGTATATTGCCCAGCAATCTGTGTTTTAAGGAGCTCTCCACGTAATTCTGATCATGTATCAGTTTGAGAACCATTGCCTAGCATAGAGGAACTCTTTGCACATGCTTGTAGGAGACATATTCATATGATTTATGCAGCATTTTTTGTAATAGAGAAAAAACATTGGGGGAAAAGAGTGTTTCTTCATACAACGGGATATTAAGGAGCTTTGGTCTTAATGTTTCAACATGGATAATTCTCAAATGCAACAAAGAGTGAAATATGCAAGTGGCAACCACACATGTAGAACAGTGGTTCTCAACTGGGGATGATTTTGCCCTCCAGGAGTCATTTGGCAATGTCTGGAGGCATTTCTGACTGTCAAAAGTTGGAAGGGTGCTGCTGGCATCTAGTGGGTAGAGGCCAAGGATGTAGGTAAACATCTTACAAGATACAGGACAGTCCCCCACAAAATAAAGAATTATGTGGCCTTGGGTAGGTTCAACAATAGCCCCCCAAAGATGTTCATGTCCTAATCCCCAGAACCTGTGAATGTTACTTTCTGTTAAATTAAATAAGCAGGAAGCCATAAGCCTAAGACCATCTCTGTATTTTGAATTCCTATAACAAACTGCACTTAATTAGGGAGTATATTTTTTGTAACAAATAGCCAAGCTTCAGCTAATCACAGGTAGCCAACTGATCAGTCCATGCCCAAGTAAGGCAGAGGCTTGGGTGAAGTTGATCTGATGATTTCTCTACTTTGCTTCCATGCTCAGCCTGTAAAAGCTCAGTGCTCACACGGCTGGGCGAAGCTCTGTGAACCGCTTCTCATTCTGAGAGCTGCCTGGTTCATGAATCGTCCTTTGTTCAAATAAACTTTGTTAAGTTTACTTGTCTAAAGTTTTTCTTTTACAACTTTTATGACAAAAGGGACTTTGCTGATGTGATTAAGTCAAGGATCTGAGATGGAAAGATTATTCTGAATTATCCTGGTGGGCCATAAGTAAGTGTAATTGCAGGGTCCTTAGATGAGGGCGATAAGAAGTTGAAAGAAGGAAGGACACATGAGGATGGAGCAGGGGGAGAAAAGGCCATGGGATGAGGGGCTGCACGCCAGGGAAGGTGGGCAGCGCCTAGAGCCTTAAAGAGGCAAGGAAATGAACTCTCTTCTAGAGGCGCCAGAAGGAACCAGTCCTGCCAACACCTTGCTTTCAGCTCTGTAAGGCTTATTTTGGACATCTAACCTCCAGAACTTTAAGACAATAAACATGTGTTGTTTCAAGCCACTGAGTTTGTGGGAATTTGTTACAGCAGCAATAGGAATACACAACCCAAAATGTTCATAGTGCCAACATTGAGATATTCTGGTACAGAAAATCATTTCTATAAGTTAAAAATTATATAAGTTCACACTATATATATATTTAATTTTAATTAATTAATTATATTTAATTTAAAAAAATTTGTATATATTTTCATGTATGGCACGATGTTTTGAAATAGGTATACTTTGTGAAATGGCTAAATGGAGCTAATTAATATTGTATTACCTACATACTTATCATTTTTTTGTGGTGAGAGCACCTAAAATCTACTCTCAGTGATTTTCAATCATACAGTAAATTGTTATTAACTATAGTCACCATGTCATACAATAGATCTTTTGAATTTATTCCTACTATCTAACTGCAATTTTCTATCCTTTGACTAACATCTCCCCAACCCTGTGCCCCCACAGCCCCTGGTAACCAACATTCTACTCTCTGTTTGTATGAGTTCATCTTTTTTATATTTCACATGTAAGTGAGATCATGTAGTATTTGTGTTTCTGTGCCTGCCTTATTTCACTTAACATAACGTTCTCTAGCTCATCCATGTCATTGCAGTGATAGGATTTCCTTCTTTCTTAAGGCTAAGTAGTATTTATTTCATTATGTGTATGTACCACATTTTCTTTTTTCATTCATCTGTTGATGGATGCTTAGGTTGGTTCCATAACTCGGCTATTGTGGATACTCTGCAATGAACACGGGAGTGCAGATGTCTCTTTGGCGTACTGATTTCAAATCCTTTGGATATATTCCCAGAAGTGGGAATGCTGGACCGTATGGTAGTTCTGTTTTTAATTTTTCTGAGAAACCTCCATGCAGTTGTCAATAATGGCTGTACTAATTACAGTCCCACCAATAGTGTACAAGGTTTGCCTTTTCACCACATCCTTGCGAACACTTGTTTTCTTTCATCTTTTTGTTAATAGCCATTTTGACAAGTGGAAGGTGATATCCAATTGTGGATTTAATTAGCATTTCACTAATGATGTTGAGTACTTTGTCATTTATCTGTTGGTCATTTATTTGTATGTCTTCTTTGAGAAATGTCTATTCAGGTGCCTCATCCATTTTTTAATCCAGTTATTTGTTTTCTGGCTATTGAGTTGTTTGAGTTCCTTATATATTTGAATATTAACCCTTTATCAGATGTATGGCTTGCAAGTACTTTCTCCCAATCTTTAGTTTGCCTTTTCACTCTGTTAATTGTTTCCTCTGCTTTGCAGAAGCTTTATAGTTTGAGGAAATCCCATTCATATATTTTTGCTTTTATTGTCTGAGATTTGGGGATCAAATCCAAAAAATCATTGCCCAGACTAAAGTTTAGTTTTTCCCCAAAGTTTTCTTCCAGTATTTTTATAGTTTTAGGTCTTATGTTTAAGTATTTAACCCATTTTGAGTTGACTTTTGTATATGGAGTGAGATAATGTAATGATCTGATTTTATTCTTCTGGATGGATATGTAGTTTTCTCAGCACACTTTATTGAAGAGACTGTCCTTTTTCCATTGTGTGTTCTTGGCATCTTTGAGAAAATCAATTGACTATAAATGCATGGATCCATGCTTTCTAGTTTGTTCTATTGATCTATATGTCTTTTTTGTTTGTTTGTTTGTTTGTTTTGCCAGTACCATACCATTCTGATTACTATAGCTTTGTAGCATATTTTGAAGTCTGTGTGATGTTTTTAGCTTTGTTCTTTTTGCTCAAGACCATATTGGCTATTCAAGGTCTTTTGTGGTTCCCTGTGAATTTTAGAATTGTTTTCTCTATTTCTGTGGAAAATATCATTGGTATTTTGATAGCATTTACATTGAATTAAATCTCTTTGGGTAGTTTGGACATAAAAATATTAATTCTTCCAATCCATGAACATGAGATATCTTCCCATTTGTTTGCATCATCTTCAATTTTTTTCATTAATGTTTTATAATTTTTAATGTACAGGTCTTTCATCTCCTTGGTTAAAGTAATTCCTAAGTATTTTATATTTTTGTAGCTATTGTAAATGTTTTTTTAATAGTTTAGTGTTAGTGTATAGAAACACCACTGGTTTTTTATGTTGCTTTTATATCAAGCAAAAATCCATACTATATGTTGTTAATGAAGTCCTACATATTTAATTAAAATTGAACATCATTCATGTGAATGATACATACCAACTTAAAGACTGCAGTAAACTTGGAGGAATAGAAGGAGAGGAAGGTGGAGGGGGAAGAAGACAATTAGGCTTTAACTGTGTCTGTAAAGAAAAGAAGAAAGCAACCTGCAGCAAATATATCAAAATGTTAAAATGTATTAACTCTGGCTGGTGGTTACCTGTGTTTCTACTATATATTCCATATTACTTTTGTATGTTTGAAATACTTTATGATTAGAAATAATTTTTTCAAATGTTGAGTTTCTAACATTTTAGCTTTCCCTAGCTTGGCCTATAGTGAGTGCCACATTCTACATTCAATTGTTCCTGTTGCTGGCAGATCTGTCCTGTTACACGTAAGAGACCCAAAAGCCTATTGTGGGGGTCTTTCTGTGTCTGGCCCCTTCTCAGTGACATTGCTTTTCCCCCTCCCCCATTTTAGGAACTAGGGGATATAATATATTCTGTTTTTCCCCTATGAGGCTACACCTGGCAGATTCTTGAAAGCTGCTTGTCTCCCTGGATGTCCGGCAGCCTGTGTCAGATCTTAATCTCTATGAAGTCCTCTTGGCCAGGCCAGGGTAAGGCCTTGGGCTTCATGGTTCTTGTCATTCTTGACTTTCCCAGGTACCAGAGGCCTATTTGGACTTTAAGATGGTCTAGTCCTAAAGACAGTCAGAAAAGTAGGAATCTCAAGTCTTACTTTTTTATAACTACTTGTTGAAGAAAGCAAAATGAAATGCTATTTCAATTCTATACAGGTTAATTCCCAGTTACATTTTAAAATTCCTAGTGGGATGTTCTGAAGTTTTAATGGCCACGTCTTCTAAACCAATAGACACAAATCCATTCCAACTGCATTGAGATCTCTGTAAGGTAGAAATGAATAGATGTGGCCTCACAGAAACTTTTGATCTTTTGGGCTTTGGTCTTATTCTAAATTCAGAAGAATTTTTACTCTTGTAAATCCTTTCACTTTTGTAAAGAATTAATCCATTCCAACTGCATTGAGATCTCTGTAAGGTAGAAATGAATAGATGTGGCCTCACAGAAACTTTTGATCTTTTGGGCTTTAGTCTTATTCTAAATTCAGAAGAATTTTTACTCTTGTAAATCCTTTCACTTTTGTAAAGAATTGTTCATTGTTGAAAAATCATAGATTTGGGTACTAGTTAATAGTTTCCTTCATCTCTCTTAAATGATAAGACTTGTGTTTTTGTTATTTATGTTCACCAGACAAAATGAAATAATTTTTTTCTAGACTTTTTCATCTATTTACATACTAAAAGATGAAGTGTGGTCTGCTTTTCAACAAGCTGGTCTTTCACGGTATTTTTCCAAACTAAATCCTAATCTCAAAGTAGTGCAAATTATTAGAACCCCATGGGGATATTTAGTGCTTCTGTAAGATTTTGGAGAGATCCCTAGATAAGATGTGTAGCTTTAAGCTCCAGAATTCTCATGGCTTAATCTTTCGAAAGTAATAAAGGTAAAAGAGGTAATCTTAGCCAACAAGCTATCCTTCCCTCTATATAAATGATTCCTATTTTTGTTCAGTCTCATCCTTAGAAAATAAATAGTTTCCTCTAGAAACTGAGAATGAATCAGAATGACTTATTGATTCCTGCAGAAGCCCACTACAGATAAATTCATTCAAATGCTGCTCCAGGATAAGTTTGCAGGAAACTATTAGCAGAATTATTGGAAGAGATTTTCCTAACAGTACTTCCAGTTGAAGTGTTAGGAGAGACTTGAATTAACGCCAGAAAGGGCACTTTCAGCACACCAATAAGGAAATAGAGTTATTTTATCATGGCCGAAGGACACCAGAGAGATAGTCTCACACACGCATAAACAAATCTGAAGTTCTAATTCTGCCTTGTGAGACGCTCCATGGTATGTCCTAGGCCCCTACATCACTGCCTTCTGCAGGTGGACCTAAGCTTGTTCACATCTGGGGTGTGGCAGAAAGCCACTGAGTTTAGTCAAAAGCTCCTAATCAAGGGAATTTGCTTAACTTGCACAATCTCTTCTCTGAGATATCTTTTCTTTTATATATAATTGGGCCCAATAATTTTTAAGTTCCTTTCTATCTCTCAAATTCTATCCCCTGACCAATTGCATTTTCTCAGCTATGAGCCCAAAGACTTCTTCTGAGCTAAATTCCTGGTGAAAAGAGCACTTAGCAAATTCCAGAACTTTACAGAACAGCCCTACAGAGCATAACTAAGGGTGCCAGTACAGCATTTAACTGTTATCACATTCTCAGGGCTTGAGTCCCAGCTTTGCCACTCTCTAGGAGTGTGATGGGGGGGCAGGTGGCTTGGTCTTGAAGAGCCCAGTTTCTTCACCTATAATGGGGATCATACTAGTACACGCTCCCTAGTTGCTGTGAGCATTAAATGAGATCACCTTGTATAGCCCTTGGCAGTATGCATTTCCCATAGAGAAGATGCAGCATGTGCATAACATTCAAGGTTTGATTGAAGAAACAGAACTTTATTTTTTATTTATTTTTTTTCCTTTTTTTGTCTTTTTTCGTGACCGGCAACGGATCGCAACCCTCAGTGTCGCGCCCGTACCGGACCGGGACCGGCAACGGGATTGCAACCCTCGGTGTTGCTCCCGCACCTCGCTCAGCCAGTGAGCGGCCGGTCT
>NW_007727372.1:29504-45687 GCF_000696425.1 Galeopterus variegatus | reverse complement strand
CACCCTTGGGTGTTGCCCCCGCGCCTCGCTCGGCCAGTGGGCGGCCGGTCTGCATGTGGGATCCGATCCCTCGGCGGGAGCGCCGCCATACTTCCCAAGCGGCGCACTGTAGCAGTGCACCACTGGGCCGGCCCAAGAAACAGAACTTTAAAAATGATAAGAATATAGGGGCTGTCAAAGAGGATTGATGTAATAGAATTTCTGGAAGCTGCTGCTTTTGTATCTGATGTTGGACCTGAAGTCATCTGGGGAAAATATCAGGAAGGAAAGATGGATGAGAAGTTGAGGAGAGTAAGGACGGAGGAGAACACATGAGGGTGAGCTGGAAACTGTGCTGGAATCGTTCTGCTTCCAAGCCTCCCACTGCAATGATGTGCGTGTCCTGCAGGAGAAGCTGGCACCCTCATTTCAGAGACAAACACGTGCTGGAAACTGTGCTGGAATCGTTCTGCTTCCAAGCCTCCCGCTGCAATGATGTGCGTGTCCTGCAGGAGAAGCTGGCACCCTCATTTCAGAGACAAACACGTGCATGGCCCAGCAGGTGGAAAAACTGAAGGTCAAGATCCTGCAGGAGCTGAGGGAGCAGCATGCTCTGTTAATGCCCCATGCCAGCAGCATGAGACAGCAGATCAGCAGCACAGTTCCTGAGCTCCCACAGTGCCTGGCATACTGCACCGTCCTTCTGAGCACAAAGAGAATGTGGCTGCTTCACTTCTGCCTTCCAAGTCTGTGTACTATGTTTCTTGTGTCCCACATTAACCTGGAACTGTGCAAGGAAGGGAATTCTGGGAAATGGAGGTTGCAGCTTAGCTAAGTTGACAGAGTATGTACACTGAACTATGTTAGATATTAACACTGCTTTTCTTCTTCAGAAAAACCTCTCTATAAATCCTACCTAAAATTGCCTTCCCCTCCTCCAAGCCATTCTCTATCACAATCTACCAGGAGTCTTATTCATTTATTTAATCATATAATATTTACATATTTATGTTGTGTCTTGCCAGACTAGAATGAAAGCTCCACTAAAGGTAGGAATGTGCTTGTCTTGGTCACCACTATACACCCTGAACCTAGAATGGTGCCTAGAATACACCAGGTGCTCAGTAAATGTTTAGTGAAGATGGTTGCACCATCACGTGAATCAATGTTGGAGTCATTTTGGAAATTTAACATCCTAGATCTGACTCTAGCTAGCATTTAGATTGTGGTGAAATGTATGCAAAAATTCTGTAACATATTCCATGCCAAATTCTATACAAAACTCATTGCAAGTTGAATTAGTTAGGGTAACATTGGCTGCTATAGCAAATAAAGCCCTAAATTTCAGTGGTTTCTCACAGTATGAGTTTTTCTTAGCTCATGAGTGCTCCCAGTTGATGGGTGACTTCCTTCTCATAGTGACTCAGTGACCTAGGATCTTCACATCATATAGGTGCACCCTCCTAGGACATTGTCATCCCTTGCCTTCAGCTAGTAGAAGCTGGGGACAGGGCAAACTGGTTCTTAAAAGTCATAGCCTGGAAGAGAAACACATCATTTATGCTCACATTTCACTGGTGAGAGGTGGTAACATGGTGCTCCTGGGTGCATGGAGGGGCAGGTAAATGTAATTCCTGCCTAAGAAGTTGCTTCCCACTGACAACATCAGACTAAAGGAGACAGTTAGATGCATCTACCTCCCACAGGTTGTTTAGTTAATCTTCACAGCATCTTATAAGGTAAGTGCTATTAATGTTCCCATTTTACATATAAAGACATTTATGTACATAGTGTTTAAGTACCTTGCCTGAGGTCATGCAGTTAAGAGTTACAGTTTTGAACCAAAGAGATTCCAATCTGCATTCTTAACCCCATAACATACTTCTTCATTAGAAAGTTCCAACACAACTGGCTGATGGACTGAATTCTTTGAAAATTTCAACTACAGTTCCTATAGATAAAACCTATTAGAGATTGCCTATGATCTATAGCAATCAATATGTTAAGTCCTCAAAAACCAAAGCAAGTTTTAAATTATTATTGATTGTCTCACATCATCATGTGGCTATTATTTCTGCAGATCGATCAATTAGGGTTTCCTCAAATATAGAAAAGAAGTTTGATGAGTTTGCATCTTATTTCTTAAAATGTGTACTTGAGCCTCACATCATCATGTGGCTATTATTTCTGCAGATCGATCAATTAGGGTTGCCTCAAATATAGAAAAGAAGTTTGATGAGTTTGCATCTTATTTCTTAAAATGTGTACTTGAGTGGAGATATTTGAACCAAAAAAGAATTTGGGTTGTCTGTCATAAAGAAAATCAATAAGTTTACATTTGCACTGCACATTTTGGAGAGTTGAGAGGAAGAATGGAAACTGTGGCTTGTCTGGTTTGATTGGGCCCTATCCATGTCACACAGGCACATGAGCATTTCTTGAGGAATTGCCAGTGTATCTGTACCCGTGGAAACTAGAGCTGAACAATGCAGGTGGGCCCCCAAACTACCAAGCCATTGGTTTAAAATCACACCCAAACTTGGTTGGTACTATGGAATTTTAGCTGAGTGATACTCCTTTTAGGTGAGAGGTGGAATATGTAATATATACCAAAGTGGTGCTTCCAAATCTAAATGAAATATACAGATTCATAAACTTAGAATGTACTTTAGAAATTGCAAATCAGGACCTGTGGTTCAAGACAGTGTAGATTTCTAGAAATTCTTTTATGCTTTCTACTTTAGAAACAAAAAGATAAGAAAATGCAGTAATCCCCCCATCCATGGTTTCTCTTTCTACAGTTTCAGTCACCTGTGATCAACCACATCCAAAATTGTTAAATGGAAAATCCCATAAACAATTTATAAGTTTTAAATTGCGTGCTATTCTGAGTAGTGTGATGAATCTTGTGCTGTCTTGCTCTGTCCCAATGGGACATGAATTATCCTTTTGTCCAGCGTTAACACACGTTCTCACTTTTGCCCTCTCACCATGGGATACATTGAGCTGCCTCGGGATTCTGCAGAGTCCCCACCAAGAAAAAGGCCCTTACCAGATGCACCTCTCCTCTTCCCCTACTTTGGACTTCCTAACTTACAAAACTGTAAGAAATAAATTTTTTTTCCTTATCAGTTACTTATTTTTACGTATTCTGTGATAAGTGACAGAAAATGGACTAATACAGAATGTATCTCCTACAGGTAAGGGAGGGCTACTGTATGTGAAATCTCAGGGAACATCAGAATAAACATCTATAGTCTTGAAATAGATACATTCATTTGCCACCCATATAACATGAATTCAAACTGCTGTAAATGGCACATACTCAAGAACTTTAAGGTGCTTAATGTCACAGACTTGGCTTATCAGTTGCAGGTTTTGTGACCTTAGAAATGAGAAAGTTCAAGAAGGAAAATAAAGTCCAGAGTTGAAATATTTTCATTCTATATTGAGAAAATTTGGCACTTTGTCCAGCAAGTGACAGTGAAATAGAAAAGGACAAATGAGTTAGAACAAAAAAAAGCTGTGCTAATGAATCATAAAAATCATCAAGGAGAAGCCAAAGGTGTGACTTGTTAAAATTATGCAAAGGTCTTTTATCCTTGTGGAGTTTATTGTCAGACTATTGTAAATTTAGAAGAAAAGTTGATTTTTACAGTGCAGCTGTGTGACATAGCAGTAGGGAGCACATTAACTAATGGTGAGATTAGATCTCGGTTCAGATTCTAGCTCTCCTTTCACTGTCTGTCCATCCTTAAGTAAGTAGTTCAGCCTCTGTAAGAATTAAGTCACTTACCTGTACCTGGCTATAGGAGGGGTTGGGCTGATTAAATAAAATAATCACTTACACCTCTCAGTACAGTGCTTGGCACATACTAAATGCTCAGTAAATGACAATTGTTAACCTAATTACTCTTTCTTTTAGTCAAGTATTACATGAAAAATGTGTTTGTTTCTTTATTTTTATAGCAGCTTCAATTTTACAGAGAAATTGAGCAGAAACTACAGATAGTTCCCATACCCTCCCCCACCCACATACACATGACATTAGCGTGGTGCATTTGTTACAATTACACATCAATATTGATATAATATTATCAACTTAATTTATGTTAGGGTTCCCTCTTTGTATTGTACAGTTCTATGGGTGTATATAAAGCAGAATGCTGTGTATGAACCACTACGGCATCATCTAGAGTAGCTGTGCTCCCCTAAAAATCCTCTGTGCTCCACCTATTCATTCCTCCTCCATTTTAAATAATCTAAACCCAGTCTCCACAAAAGTTTCCTGCTTTCTAGAATATTCATAACTGCCTGGAAAATAAGCTCCTGATGTAGCGCACCCCTCGTGATCTGAATCTCATACCCAGGACTCGGGGTCTCCTTGCACAGGTTCTCTTCACATCCGGGCATCCTCTGCTATGTGTCTTACACGACACTAGAAACCTCCACAGTGGAGACGGCGTTGGGAGGGGTGGTCCTGAAGGAGTTGCCTCTGTGTGGAGGAAGAGTCGAGCCTCCACTGCAAGTGTCTTGGGTTAGAACATTAAGGACAACTCGGAAGTCAGTAGGATGTGCACAGCAGGGGTTTATGAGAAATAAAATTCCACTGCTTTATTTCAGCCTCAGCATCCAGATGACTCCTATGTGTTGTGAGCCAAGAGGCATTCTTACCACGAAGATCCTCCAGTCATAAATTTCCTTGTAGGAGAGGTTGACAAAAGCAGAGCAAAGATTGTGACCAACAGGGATCGTAATATTTACGGAAGTTGTTGTCCTTCCCCAATCTTTCTCATTCTTTCTTGCACGTCCAACCATCAGGCTTCTATTTCTTTATTTTAAAGCTAACACAGCACCACTGAATTAAAATGCAGCAATTATTTATGAACTTTCAGTGCATTTATTTTTCCTTTAAAGCCTTGTGTATGCCTGATATTACAACTTTCGATAACTAGGCAGTTAAATGAGAAAGACAGTCTTCGGTATCATGATTGAGACTGAGGCAACTCACATGGCTACTGGTGTAAGCACTTCCGTCTAGTGCTAGTAGAATAGATACATACGAGGGCTGTTAATTTAGCTCTAATGTGGGCTGCATGGGAAAAGCTATAGGGGTTCTATTTAGTTGGTAGTAAACAACTTCGGAATCAATGTGTTTTTCTTTATCAAAGACTTGCTTAGTGCATCGGAAAAAAAATTCTATTAGTTTGCCTCATTTAGTAGTCACCACGCAGCCCGATGCGCCAGCCAGTGGCACCCATTAAGGCCGGCATGATTGTTTGTAGCAAAATGAACCGAGCCATCTGAATCCCACCCCAGTGTCATCATTCAGCAGGCCAGACAGAGCCATGATTTAGGATTTTCCCAACATTTTATGGCAATTTGTTTCATTTGCCGCGGGCCCATAACGATGCAAATTGCCATAAAGTGGGATAATCAGGCAGTAGAAGTGTCATAAAACTGCAGGAGAAACAAATTTCCATCTTGGAACTTTGCATGCTGATGAATGCAGGGGAGAATAAATGTGGGGTTTTTTTTGTTTTGTTTTTTCTTTTGCTGGTGTTATCTGGTTGCCAAGCTCTGTGCCAAGCAGAAATGATTTCATTTTGTCAAGTTGTACTCATTTTGAAGCCAAAGGATGGTAGTGAAAGAGGACCTGAAAATATGAGGAAGCACTGGGCCAAAGTCTCTCCTCAGATACCTGGGCTCAGATACAAGGAGGGGTGGTGCAGGGGACAGGAGGCCAAATGAATGTCATTAGATAGATGGAGGACAAATTAAAGAGCTGTTAGCGATTGGAGTGCTTTGGCCTTCTGAAATGTCATGGTACTTCCCCTGAAATGTTTTTGGGATCCATGCCCTGCCTTGAACAGCTCTGCCTCTCTTTTGCCATGGTGAGAACCAACAGGCTGGAAATGGCATAGTTAGACCAAAGCTCTTCAGACCCTGCTGGGGCCTGGGACATGTGGAGATAAAAGAGTCCATTCTCACATATCTGTTGGCTGGCCCTTGGATGTGAAAGTGAACTTTTTTTTTTTTTAATGCCTGAGAAGCAGACTCTCTTTGTCTCTTTCCTTTTCATTTTTATTTTTTCTTCCCCTGGCCACATTCCTACCTCATGCATCATTTTCATGTTTCAGGTATCGTGAGTCATCCCTCCGAGAATCATACAGCCAGAAATTTCCAGGTCTTGCTCTACAGCTGATAATGGGGTTGTTTTGCCTTAACCTTTATTTGTGTGTTGTCCATTTTGTTTCCTGTTTTGTAATATTACATTAATGGCATTGGTGTGAAAGTTCCCTAAGGACACATTCCATAGCTCCGCTCCTGCTAACTGAACTGTTTTTGACAGATACCTTAATAACATGCTAGCTCATTGCCAAGTTGCTAGGGGTGAGAGCTAAAATCATTTCTTCCTTTTTAAAAAATGAGACATATCCCAGGAAGAGCTTCTCTAGAATTCTTCTGATTTTATTTTATAAACTGAATTCATCATGGACTCCCCAGTGAACAAATCTGTTTCCCAATTTTGCTGCAGTTGTATCCTGAGTCAGGCAATATGGAAAATGGTGGAAAAATGGTGCCTTTCTGGCTCTCATGATGGTGATATTTTATCTATAGCTTTCATGTATAGTCATTTTCATGTACTTATGTTTCTTATCTAATTTAGTGTATTTTATATGATGTTCTTTTAAAATATAATGTAAATAAGATATGATATATTTATAGCCAAGATTGATCATAAACATTTGTTGAGGGCACACTACATACCTTAATATAGATATTGTAATATCTATCGCTTTATATGCCTTATCTCATTTAATTGCAAAAACAAATGAAGTGTTTTCTTCTCAAACCTTTTCATTTAATTTTTTTTGAGGGGAGGATCTATTTTAAGTAAAAAAATGTGAACAGGATTATGTAGAATATTGAGTGGATTGATTCTCCTTTTGGCAGAAGGCAAGCTCTGCTGGGTTCTGTTTTGAAAGATGGTATTTTGCAGGATACACAGTCATGGTCAGAGTTGAAATGCCTGATAACCGTGCACTTAAGTACAATGTAGAAATTGGTATTTAGAAATTGGCAAAGGCCTGACCAAATAAAAATTATATTTGGGATGCCTGAAAAGATGAACTCACTAGAAATTCTTATGGTAGTAGTGAAACTACCCAACTTGATATTTGGTAGCACTCAGATGCAGCACCTTTCTTGAATGACGTGGTCCATGGACCTTCCCCCTCCACCCAATTAAAGAGCAAAGAGTAAACCCTTGCATTTGATGACTTCAAAGCCTTCTTCCCCCAAGAATTCCTTCTCCTTTCAAAGTTTCTGCTACTCTCTGGGTCCCTGATGGTTCTATTTCTCCAGGGCTTGCTCCATGAATGGGACCCCTCCCTCCTGCTCTTCTGCCCATGAACTCTTATTTGTTTCATGACCCTGATAAATGTCAGCCAATTAGATAAACTCAAGGGTTTTAAATGAAAAGGAAAATTGTAGAACAACATTTTGATGAACTCATATATAATAAGGAGGTTGGTTTCAGATATAGGCATAAAAAATATCACAAGGAGACATTCCTGTTATGCACAGGAGAAAACAACTGGAAAATTGGTTAGAGATAGTAATTTGTAATTCTCTTGTCTATCAGTGGGGAGATGATTTTGAGATTTCAACACCAAGAGGTCAATAGGACTTTGCAGGCATCAAGAGATTGATAGGATGGGCTGCAGATGCCATGTCAATATAATGGAAAAGTATTTAGCAGAAGGTATGTTCATATTCAGGCTGTAACCCATAAGTCCAAGGACTGGACCTCATTATAGAGTATCTGAGTGAAGATTAAAGAACAGAGGTGTGTAAGTGGTATTTCTGATGGGCATACCACAGGTTCTCTGGCCAAACATTCCAGACTTAACCACAGAATTATCACAAAGATCAGGTAGAATAGTGATGGGAGACTACAGTGATTGGGATATTGTTTGAAAGTCTCACTCAGCTAAAAACAGAGCATCTGATGACTTTTGATTTATCTTCCTCAGTAAAATGATCTCTCTAAAGAACTAATAATGGGATCATTACTTTCAACCTAATTCTGATCAAATGAGAGGCAAAATTTGAAAACTGTAATTTATTTATTAAGTTCATGCCTGCTATGTACCATAAATTGTGTATAATCGGAAACATTAGAAACATACAAACATGTTTCTAGAGACACTGGGGGCAGAGGATCCTAGGATCTAGGAAACATAGATTTTAGAAATTAGAGATAAATTATGAGCAAAATGAAGCTTTGAAATCGCATTCTTACCATTGTACGGGGAAATTTCACCACAAATAATGCGTGTTTTTACCAATTCAACTTCAGGAAAGTGAAATAAATAACATTCAGATGTAAAATATGTATTTCAGATAAATGGATTTACAAGATAGCTTGGTACTGACCAACACTGTATGGCCATGAAAACATCTGATTCCTAGTATTTGATTAACTTTTCCTCCCTCAATAAGAGCAGATACACGAGCCATTATGAGCTGCTACTGCTCTGAGTTTTATCTGAGAAGTAAATGAGCCAGCAGAAAGCTCTCCTCCCACTGCTGGTGCAACAGTCCTGGGGTCAGTGTTCTGGTGAGGCCTGGCCTGCTCTAATGCACAGGATTGGGGCAGGACAAGGAACACTGAAAGAGGCCTGAGACCCAGCCATGAGCAGGTCATTATTCAGATTCCATAGCCATTATGTCTGAATAATGCATTCATATCCAAAGTAATTTCATTAATTTGATCCCAACTAGAACTAGCAACTCTGTGGAGGAAGAAAATGCTCATTCTGTAAGAATTTTTTGATTTGGAAGTGCAGGTGGGGAAATAGGAGGACCAGGATCAATGCCACACCCTTCACTGTCTAAAATTGTGCCCTCATCATTTTTTATGAGACCCTGATATTAGTGGGCTCAAGTTGATTGATTCATATGGGTTACATGGACTGTTTTAAATTACTCACAAACTATCCATACAAGCCATAAAATCGCAAGAAGAGGGCAAGAGTGGCCTAGGCAATGGAAAGAATGCCATGCAGCCAATGCCCGCCAGGAAGAGTAGCAGGAACCCATGGGAGTAATTTCAAGAGGGGAAAGCCCAGGATTAGTTGAGACTGGCAGAAAAAGAGGAAGGTCCATTACAAGGAAAAAGTTTAAAACTGTATTTGATGCATAGACCATTTCTGCAAAGACACAAGAAACCAGTTGTGTTTGGGTAAAGAAGCTGAGGAATTGGGAACAATGGCTAGAAGGAGACTTACTTTGCATTGTAAACTCTTTTGTACTTTTTGGAATTTTTATCATATGCATTTGCTAGCTTTTTAAATAATCAAAACAGGATTTTAAGAAATATAGGCCCCTGGTAGACACTGCTCATTGTTTCTCGTTCGCTCTCCACTTCTTAGGTAGGGATCAGGTTGTGGCCAGTGGTAGGTGAGCAGAAGGGAGTTGCACCTCAAGGTTCTTCCTTCAAGAGAGGGGGTATGCTCTCCCCTCTCCCCTTGCCCTTCCTGCTGGCTGCAGCATGAGTTGCTTGGACTTTCTTGTATAAGTGCTTGAGGGATCGTGGAGCAGAAGACAGAGGAGCCTGGGCTGCTCTTGACTCTGTGGAGCGGTGCTTTCACACCTGCTAGGGCTTCGATGTCACAGCAAGAACATGCTCTGTCTGGTTTCATCTACTGTTATTACTCCCCTTGCCCTTCCTGCTGGCTGCAGCATGAGTTGCTTGGACCTTCTTGTATAAGTGCTTGAGGGATCGTGGAGCAGAAGACAGAGGAGCCTGGGCTGCTCTTGACTCTGTGGAGCGGTGCTTTCACGCCTGCTAGGGCTTCGATGTCACAGCAAGAACATGCTCTGTCTGGTTTCATCTACTGTTATTATGCCAGGTGTCTGCCACGACTGCCAAAGGTATATTTTAACTAATCAGATGACTGCTTTTGATCTTCATACCAAAAGCAAAGACATTTTTCACCCTTATTTTCATTGTAAAAGATAAGGAAAAAAGGAAAATGGTGTACAGGAAAACACTGGCAAGGAATGTTTCTTACAGACTTAGCGGTCAGGGACAACAGAGCACAGTGGTGTGTTGGTAAATGTTTATCTCTGTGACCTTTGCCAATTTTCATGAGATAAATACTCCCAAGTGGTTAGTTTCAAGCTACCAACATAATGCCACTGAATTAGAGTTGGGAAGAGATACTAATAACCTGCTTCCTAGAAGTGGTACAAGCCAATTCTAGCACATTCCTTTGCACCAACTAGCAAAGTAAGAACTCCAGTTGACGTGGACTCAGGAAAAGTTGACAATGGCTGGCAAAACACTTTGGATGGATAAAGGGTCTATGCTATTTATTCTGGGAGAAAGAACTTTTATTCAAATCTTAAAGGAATTTTAAAAAATTATGTAGTTGCTGAAAATTGTCAAAACCTATGAGAACAGTTTAAGTCTAAGTGGTTGAATTTTTAAAACAGTCTTTAATATTTTAGAGGACAAAATTAATTCTACAAATGTTCCAGATTCTTGAGCAGGTGATATTTATATTTTTGGTTTAACCAAAGGTTATATTATCATGGGAAAAAATAAGGAGTTAAGGTAAAATCAGGTCCACATAGAGCCATAGCTTGCAGTAGATATTGTTATACTAAAAAAAGAGTTGAGTGCACTGCAGCCTAATGCCAATTTTTTTTTCCCATTTCTATCAAATAGAATAAACTTAATACCTAAAGGAGCTGAGTGAACGTTTGTGAGAGGGCACTGGTGTCTAAGGTATGTGCAGCCTATCACTTGTTCAGATATGTCTTAATAAGTACATGCAGATCAATTATGTGGCTGGCACAAAGTATTTGTTAACAGTAAAAGCATTAAAACTATCTAGATCTGGAATGATAGGGTGAATCTAACAAGACCAAACTTAATAGGCAAAAATGTTAAGCCATGAAATTCGGGACAATATTCCAACTGCCCAAATATGAGATAGGGGCTTAAAATTCATAGGTGAAAAAGACTTAGCAATTTCAGGTGACTGAAAACTTAATATGTCTACAGTCTTCTGTGTTATATGGATTACCTCAAGTCAAATATAACCTAAGGGTGCATTAATTGGGGGCACATTGTATTATCTGGAGGAAAGAAAATAATCATTTCACTGTACTTTACATCCATCCATTCGTTTATCTCGTTCATCATGCTTATCTATCCACTGACTCTCATTAATTGAATCAGTTAATATTGATTAATGATTTACAAAGTCAGATGATGGACACGTAGTCATGATATAGACGTTGTCCATGCTCACATGGAGCTTATATTTAATCACTTATTATTCAGACCATGTATGAAGTGCAGTGGCTGGTTCTAGATATGACTTTAAGGGAATTAACAGGACATAGACGTTGTCCATGCTCACATGGAGCTTATATTTAATCACTTGTTGTTCAGACCATGTATGAAGTGCAGTGGCTGGTTCTAGATATGACTTTAAGGGAATTAACAGGAAAGTGAAATCTGGACACAGACTAGTAATAACATTGGTTGGAGTAAACTCAGTCTTATAAGGAAGAGTTGAAGTAAGAGAAGAATTGGGGAAGAGTTTAAGAGCACGTTATAGCTTTCTGCAAATACCTGAACAGTTGTTGTAGAGTGCTTTTTATATAGTATATATGAGTAGTCAGAAAGAAGCGAGTAGTTAGTTAAAGCTAGTTGAGTTGAGAGAAGAGGAAGGAATTAGGGAAGGATCAGCTGAGAATGTGATTCTTAATCTGAGTCTTGAATGATAAGCAGGAATTCGTAAGTGGAACAGGAAATGGAGGTGTTTCTCCAGTGCAGGGAACAGCTCAAGCAAATGCCCAGAGCTGCACCGTGGGAGGCTCTTGGGCAGCAGGTGCACTTTTGAGTGTTTGCAGTACAGAGAGTAAGAGTTGGAGAGACAGGTGAAGGCAAGTAGCAAAAGATGAATCTGGAGAGAAAGTCTTGGATCCTATCATGAAAATCTTCTATGCCAGGGAGTTTAAATTCTACTTGAAGGCACTGGGGGAGTGATGGACATCAAAGTACTACAGGCAGGGGAGTGACATGCTCAGATTTACGTTTCAGAAAGATTGCACAGGTGGCAGTGTGGAGGAAGGATTTGGGGGAGAGCAAGATTCCTGACTGGAAGGGGAGGAGGAGTTTCTGACACGGACTTACACTGAGACTGTATTTTGAGGTTGAGTTTCTCCTAGAGAATCTGAAATACATGGTTTTCATAGCCATGGTTCTTTTACACTGAGCTGGGTTGAAGACCAAAAAAGTGTCTCTTTATTCACTCACTTTTGTGCCCAGAGTGCAGAGTAGATAGTGTTTTCTTGGTGTGTCTGCTGCATTGTATCAGTCCTTTTCTGTTGCTTATAACAAAATACCTGGAACTGGGTGATTTGTAACAAAACAAAATCTATTGCTTATATTTGCAGAGGCTGGGCAGTCCAAAGTCCAGGGAACACCTCTGGTGAAGGCCTTCCTTGGTGGTGGCTTTACAGCAATACAGGGGTCTCAAATGGCAGAAAATGGCAGAACAGAGAGAGACTAATCTCTTATGTGCTCTTCTTTTAAAGCAGCATTGTATAGACTCTCATTGACTGAGCTGAGAAATGTTTTTTAAAAATGCATTCTATTCATTACCCAGGAAAGGTACTCAGGCATCTTTTCAAATGATCTAGTCAAGAATGTTAAGATGAAAGTTACCAAATTCTGTAAAGTTTTATAATAACAAACTAGCTTTCATTTTAAATTGATGTCATAGATGTATTAGACAAAAATATTTAGTTCATTTTTTATATGTTAATTACATCACATCAATTTTACTATGTGTGACACACTCCTTTTGCATCATGTATAATGCACTTTAATTTATTTCGTGTGTTGTGATTGAGTTCTGTCTATGAATTTCACAAAGTTTTATGAAAAGGTGAATTCTTTGGTCTTACTGATTTTTTAAAAAGATTTATAGCTTTCAAATAATATCACAGAAATTAAAATTTTAATGTTATTTTAATGTATTCTTCAAACACTACTTCAACATTAAATCTTACTTTTAACTCTTATATTGCCCTATTTTCCATCATACCTTATTAGTGTTCAGTAACAACTAGCATGTGCATCAAATACCTTCTTACTTCCTCTTTACAGGAATAATATATTAAAGTTAGAAGAGCTTGAAAGTTCATTTCATAGATGGGGAAATTGAGGCTGAAGAGAGCTGTCCTCTGTATCCAAATAGTTTTATCATACTGCTCTCATCCCTTAAAGACAGTGACATTTTCAAAATCATCAACCCCATAAGTAACAGACAAAATTGAAACAAACTGGTTGATTTCGTAAGCATACATATTCAATCTCCAGATTCTCATGAAGTGAGCATTTACCCAAAATGAATACAAAAATGAGTAAGAAATGACTTAAAGGGACATGCCCCAGTGGGTGGAAGGCTGAGGATGTGTCCAACTGAATTTTGGGATATAAGCTGTGGCTTCCTTGGCCAATGCCTTTTCCATGTTAACCAAAATTACTGTCCATCTTCTGTGCTTTGGTGTTCAGTTCTGGCAGTGTGGCCTTCACACAGAGGGCATAGTCAGAAAATGCTTAAATACAGAATACAGTGAAGGCAGCAGAAAGAAAAGGTGATTTCAATAATGTAACTCAGAGAGGACAGATTTTATGACTTCTGAGCATTGGGGGAGATTTTTTTCTCATTGTTTTCAGCCTTCACTACTCTCCTCAAATTAAAAAGCCAAGAGCAGCTTAGAAAGAGACTCACAGCAGTGTAACTCAGAGAGCGGACAGCAAACATGCCCCCAGATCAGAAATGTCTCCATAGCACTGTTTCGCAGAGTGCACATCTAAAGTTCCAGCATGTGCTCAGGGCTGTGCAGAATATGATAGAACCGTGGATGGCTATGACGGTAGAAGTGTAGTTGTTGAGGGCTCTGTCCTTAAAGTCTCTGAGAAATTGCAGAAAGCAAGACTGAGTTTTTTGATGTAGGAAAATGACATTACAGCTCACGTTGCTTAGGAGAGGATAAGTGGACAGGTGTATGTCATCTGTCAATTGCAGATATGATTTTAGGTGCTAAGAAGTGTATCCTGTAAACAGCTCCTCATTATTATAAGATCTTGCCAAGATATGCTTCTTTCTGATGGTGACATATGTCACACTGGCTTTAGGAGAAATTATGAAGCAGATGATATTTGCTCCTGAAGACCTAGCCGTCTATTAAGAAACCACTCTTCCTTCTGCCTCAAGTTCTTTTCCCAAACCTGTTCTCAACAATGGGCTCCTACCTTTATGGTGGCTTAAAATGTAAAACTAGACAACAGATAAAACTTTTAGCCCCTCTTAGGATGTTTGCATTTCATCAGAAATAGAAGTCTTTAACCAAAAAAAAATAGAATGCCAGAAGTGCAATTTTTAAAATTACGGAGCTACTGAGGATTTTTTTTGTTTGAAGATGACTTTCTTGTCTCCTTAAAATTATGCCTCATTTAAAAAATAAACAAAAACCAAATGAAACAATCCATGAGCATTTGATGGGTGCAATTTATATTCATTTTTATTTTCACATCAAACATTTCAACAATATTTTCACTTCCAGAAATGATGCAAGATGTATGCATGAGCTTCAGAAGTTTAAAGGCATAGTTTTTGTGTTATAAACTTGCATCTTTTGAGTTTGATTGAAGTTGTTGTATTCGTACTTCCTCCAGATCCTGATTCTGGAAGTGAATGTAAATTTGCTTTTATATGCATGCTATTTGAATTTGAATTATATGTGTAATTCTAATCTCAGGACCAGAAAAACATTATGTAATCTTTTTTGTTTGTTTGTTTTGGTAGCTGGCTGGTACAGAGATCGAACCCTGGACCTTGGAATTATCAGCACCATGCTCAAACCAGCTGAGTAACCAGCCAGCCCACAGTATGTAAGCTTAAATCTAGATCTACTGTTATCACTGACTTGATGCCTACATTCTTGGAAGTCTTTAAACTCACTGTGCCTCAGTTGCATTCTTTACAAAGTGGGTATAGTATATTTTGTGGGGAGAGAACCCTGATGGGGAATAAGCAGAGCATGTGTACAGGGGTGGATCTTTGAGCCAGGGTCAGGTGAAGAACATCGCTGGCTGTGAGCAAAGGCAAAACAGAGAGTGACTTTGGATTCTGATTGACATAAGTTTAAAGTATGGTTCTCCACCTGTTAGCTGTGAGACCTTGGGCAAAATGTTTATCCTCTCTGGAGGTTAGTATTTTGAACATATATATTATACAAATAGGTGCAATAGCATAATGCAAAAATTGGGAATCATGATCACATGTACGCAAAACACCAAGTTCGGTATCTAAGGTGAAACGGAAATGAAAGAGGAAAAAAAGGAGGAACTTCAGAGTTGAGATGGTCAGACCTTGAATTAAGGATAATTGTTGTTGCTTTAGTACTGTGACTATAGGTCAAGGTCTATTCATCGAGCTAGGACTTAAGTGCACTATGAGTAAAGCAGCAATGACATCACCTACCATGCGGGATTACATAAGTCACCTAATGTGGTGGCTAATAACCGACACAGCTCTGTGCCTCTTCCAATTCTCTAGGTGCTGTTGTCTTCCAGATCTTTAGCAGCAGTCTCATGCTCAGTCACAGTGTCCAATGACTCTTTTTGGGTCATACTATTTGGCTGACTGGGGCTATTAATTTCCCTTTCTTTCCTCTCTGTTGATTTCTTAAGCTTGATCTTACCCTGTTCCAAGATAAACTTGAACCTTGATGTCTCGGACAAGTTGGGCCCTCCTTGGTTGTCACTGAGCAACCAGATGACATAGCCATATGCCTGTGTTTCTGACTTCTTCTGCTACTTCTGGACTTGAATCCCACGGCAGAGGGTATGGGATGTGGGTTAATGTCATCCAGAAATGTGGGGCAGTTAACTCCTTATGGAACACATTTTAACCAATGGGCAACGGGACAAGAGGGGAACATGGAAGATAAATTTTTCTCCTCCATCTCTCCTTCCCATAAACTTTTCCAGGGCCGAGTTTCTTGAGGGGTTGAGCTGAACTCACCTGCAGAGCAGGCTGTGTTGCTTCATACCTCATCATGACCTGGGGCCAGCATGAAAACACATCTCTTCCTATCTTTGTCT